>NW_024031798.1:0-14084 GCF_002237135.1 Teleopsis dalmanni | reverse complement strand
TGAATAGCTATGCTATTACGTGATCGGAGCATATCTGTCTCGTTAGACACCCCAATTGTAAGCATTATAACTCTATGAGATTGACTTTAAGGTAAAAATCAATCATCATTAAAAGTTACTATTGAAAAATCTTCTACCGTAATGCTTAAACATGTCAAACTACGAGTATAACAGAAACATATTCAGATGCACAACTGATTGTTGTTACAAATGCCCTACTAACCCAACTCAGGATACAAATACAGACCAATACAGACGTCAGTTATCCTTGGCTACGTCTAATAGCACTCGCTAACCGATCTGTGGCTTGCTGTCGACAGTTGGTAGTACCGAATGCCTTTATATTATTGTCCACCGGGTCCTTCCACCGGAGATGGGGACATGCTTTACAGAGTTTTTTACACCAGCAGGTTCCGAATCAAACAAGCATTTTCTAACTAGAGTATTTTCTTCCATTCGAACTACATATATTTCTCATCATTATTATTTTTTTTTTATTCAATTAAAGCTTTAATTAAATATTTTCAAACATATATTTACACATTATATAATAAATATATTATTCAATCATTATTATGTTTGGGGAAATTTGCACTGCAACCAAGTGATCTATTGTAACTACTTTATGCAGTTAGAGTATTCCTCCTAGTTCCATTTCCTCTATAAATTGTATTGTTGAACCTACGTAACAGAATTGTATGTCTTCATCCGATACGAAATACTCACCAAGGTATTATTTTCACATATACATTCGTACCGGGCAAACTCTTCATGTTTTTGTTTAAATTAATAATATGTAAATATGTAATGATTTCCACTTGTTATAAATATTTTATTTAATATTTATAAACAATCAAATTATGTATTGATAATTAACTTCAAACATTTTTAATAGCTTTCGTAGCAACCCTCGTCCAATCGTATATTGACAGCTTTTATTAATAAATTTTACATTTTCCTATCATATTTTTCCCTTCTGTTCTATGCACTTTCTAAACGACCGATAATGAGTACTAAAAGTCAACGGCACAACAACAAAGTCCGAACTAAAAATAAACAAAACAAGAGATGTAAACAAAAACTTATCATAAAAACAATAGCAAAAATAAAAACACAATCAAAGACAAAGCAAAACAAAAAAAAGAAATTGTAAACTTTTCATTTTGTACAGATTTGTTAGGTTTTTACTCGCAGTTATTTTGAGGTGTTCGCTCAGATCTAGTGTGATTTCGCTGCGTTTTCAATAAATTAGTTAAAATATATATAATAAATATAAAATTGTTTTATTGACCTGTAATAGTTGATAGAAATGGGAACAAAATTTCTACAAGCGAGTGTTCTAACGAAGCTTTTGCATAGGTGCAAGAGTGAGGTGCGGTAAGTGCAATTTTATTGATTTAATCAGTTAAGTTTTGAATCTCCTGATTCGAAACAATTCTATCTAAAATTAGGTTATCAATATCACCTGTTAAACATTTTTTGTGAATAAGCATTTTTAAAGAATATACGTACAAAGTTCGACACGTTTAAAAATGCAAAAAAAAATATGCAAGTCTGGTAGAAAAATTGATAAGATAAGAATCACGTGATCAAAACATATATAATTTCAATTTGAACTTTTAATCCCTGTATTTATGGATCAATCAATGGGATTAGTGGGGCAGAATTCAACAAAAGTTCACTCTTAAGTAGAGTGACCAGTTTATACTTACTTTACTACTTCGTTGGAATTTTTAAAATAAATTAGAAAAAAATTTATTTTCGGGATAATCGAATTCACAATTATCAAGCACATTTCAGGTTTCGGGCCACAGTTGAGATTAAAAACGTCGCCATCCTGCGCTTAAGCGATGAAAAATGTATGAAACACGAGCATCAAACTATAAGTAAAATTTCAATCCACCAAATACAGTAAATTGTTCGAAAACTGTTATAAAAAGTAATATCAGTACTCAATTTTACTTGAGTGTGGTATAAGCCAATGGCATGGTGGTGGCACTAAGCGCTTTCTGTCGCTAGAGCGCAAAATTAACACAATTTTAAAACTTTTATAACAGTTTAACAACTACTCCGTTTATAACTGTTCATGAAATTCATGAACATTTAGCTTCTTAATTATTTTATTATTTACAATAATATAATATCTAAAATAAAGTAAAAGAATTTATTTTAATAGTTAATTTTTAGTTGACTTAATTTTTTTTAATAGTTGTTAGTTAATAATTAACTTTTATAATAGTTAAACAACTACTGGGTTTATAACAGTTATAAAATTCAATAAATATTATTATGTTTACAATTTATTAAATTTATTATTACAAAAATAATAGAAAATAATGTAAAAAACACTAAAGTTGCCACAACTACTAAATTTATAACAGTTGTGAAATTCATGAAACATTAAATAATGTTATTTACAAGAATAATAGAAAATAATTCGATAAACCAATAGTTAGTTTTAAAAATTTTAAATTTTTTTTAAACTTTTATAACAGTTTAACAAATACTCCATTTATAACAGTTATGAACTTCATACAACATAACATCTATACCACGCACACTCTTCTTACACACTCGCCACATTCAGACTTCAATTTCTTGTCTCTTAGCAACAACAAACCGATTTACACCTGTACGATGTGACCTTCAAGTCGAAGTAGATAACATTGCTTCGCAAAATCTATTACAAAATGAATTAAAATATTTCGTCATAAAACCACAACTCATATGATTTATGTTTGCCAATTTTATCTTATGCTTCATACTTTCTTTTAACGAATTCATTTTCATTTTTCCTTCACAGCTCACCAGTGTATCCAACGGCGTACAACTCGTCTTGCAATTCTGCCAATGTTCAAACAACAAAAAATCAAAATCAAAACCACCACCAACACATATACAAAACAACAATTCCAGTCAACGAACACGAAACAGCTGATTCATGTATGAACGGCGGCACAATAGCACAGCACCAACGAAATAATAATGACGTAATAAATATCAAACCCAATGAAAGTTGTTGCTGTGCAACATCGAACAACAACACTACTGGCACAAATTTCAAAAATATACAAACAGAAACGACAACTGTGCGCAGTAGCCAGAGAAATAAAAATCATACGACAACAACGAAAACAGCAACAACAATCGAATACGAACTATCAAACGGCATAGCGAAGCTTTGCAAAATCAGTACTAGTCGCATAGCGGAAGAACCAACAAGCGATTCAGTTGAGTCAAAATCGTCGTGTGTGTGCAACGATACAAAGTTAACGCCGTTATTATCCTCAACTGACTTGGAAAATTTAAATAAAAATTTAAATACTATAAACGAATTTAATCAAAAATTAAATTCAAACGTAAATAAATCAATAAATTATCAACAACGCGCAAATTACAGCATGGATTGTAAAGAATTCTCTAAATTAAATGGCAACGACGATGAACGCGATTGCATTGGCTTACACGGCACCGCAGGTGAAAGTGATGTACCTGGTAAAATCTCAGGATTGGAGCATCTGAAGAATAAGAAATATAATAAGGTAAGTCCGATTCATAGGCCTTTAAACGGTAGAACCACTTTTGACAGTTGTGTTTTCATGCAAAAAAAAATTTCATGTGAAAAAAATAGCAAAGTTTACAATGGAAAAGTACTGAATGATGTGGCAGAATGTAGAAGAAAAAAGAACAGCTGGGGTATGTGTGTGCATGGGTTTGTGTATGCGCTAAGGGTTGTTTGTTGGTTACTATGGGCATTTCAGCACTTTTGATTGTCAAAAATTTGTACAATGGCTATGTGTATTGAGAAAAAAAAATCAAATAATCAATATAAGGATGCGACTAAGTGTTTGACAAAAGATTTCCTATAAAAATTAAATAATTTTATTTTGTGCATTAAACCCAATGGAAGTCTTATAAATTAAATTCACTCAATTAATTCTCAATTTTAATAAACAATTTTAACAATTGTTTAAATAGGATTAAATAGGATAATAGAATAATTAATATAGTCAAAATTGGAACAATGAAAAATAATATCTATCAGAGAAATTGCTCCTAAGCTTATACTAATAGCAACCCTTCGAACGCTAAGGCGTAAACTGGTTAACACTACAGGTGGCCCGGCGTACTAGGAAGACATACCTTAAGACTGGGTCTAGCCTACAGAAGAAAACTATGCTCTATCTCATGTGTCAGTGCCATGATTAATAAGGAGAAAATTTTAAATCTTATTCACCAAACAGAGTTAACATTCTGCAAAGTTAGAGACTTGGCCAAATTTATAGATTTGTCAGGTTAGTTAGCTTTTACTTGAATACGGGAGTCGTGCCTTTCAGCGTTATTCGTACGCTTACCACTGCGGTATTTACGGAAATCCTTGTGGTATATAAATACTTCTGGCGTATAAACAATGCTAATCCTAAGTACTACAATGAGCGATTATTTGTAATCAATTGGACTTTGGCATAAACCCTAATAATTAAACCTATTGTGATAATTAATCCTCACAAAATAAATATATACCTATAAACACTTAACTAACACAAGTGTTCAATATATTAGGCTCTCTAAAGTGTCATTTATTCTTTAAATGAAAGACAATTTAGTGTTAAATCAATACTTAAGTATTTTTTTTTAATTGATCTTTAATTTATTGGGTTGGTTTAGTTTGAAGTAGCTGCCTTGTGCACCAAAGCTTAATTAATCGCAAATGATAACCGGTTGTAATACTACAGACCTTATACACTTACATTTTTCCTAATAGATACTTGTACTCTAGGTTATAATTAAGCTTAATTAAGATTTTTCCTATATATGATATGGTGTTACTTTTCAAATAATTTAAATAATTTAATTTTTTAACTTATGAGGTTTCAAAGTAATATTTGTAGATACTTACAACTGCTCATAAAGGTACAATATTATTTTGTGAACTTAAAAGTCTTCCAAAACGTTGATTAATGACTTTCTGAATAATTGTCATTATATGTATAATAACCATACTTCTATTTATTGAAATGTGATGAACTTTTAACTGCACAGCAGTGATAAAAGATCTGTCTTATCGATGCCCGTAATTGCTTATAGATAACCTCACTTCAAATGCCTATTTTTAAAAGTACTTTGGACTTAACCATGTATATCAACAATCATTATAGACAGTTGATATAAACGTTGCAGCTTATTTCAATTTCAACTTATTTTACATATGTATAATATATATATATATATATGTGTGTCAACAACCATTTTCCACAAGTAAAAATATTCATAACTCTGTCCATTTAGCAAACATATGCATTTTTAATATGGCTAATAAGTAATAGAATATGATTTCTAGAGCAATTTATCCTCTCTACACTCTATTGCAAATACTTCCCAACTGGTGATATCAAAATATTTTATATGAAATATTATTTAGAAATGAGTTTTATTTATTATTAAAAACTCAGCAACATTCAGCAATTATTATAATATAGGTATTCTATCATATAACAATTGTTACAAGTCATCGTTATGATTCATTATTTTAATAATGATATGCTTGTTTTTCCATAGTTGATTTCTTCTTTTAAATAAAAATAACCCACGAATTTTTTAAGTGGTTTTAATTTATAATGAAAAGTCTCTTAGAAAATTAAAATTTAATGATTACTAATATCAATTTTAGTGACTTCAGTATATTATAATGCTTTGCATCGTTAATTGTGTGTTTTTCATCCCGGTACTTAAAGAAGTAAGATCCTGTAAGAGTGCTCTTTGACCCAAAATGACACTAACCTTTTATAAACTTAGTTATTACGGGTTATTAGACCTAAATTCTTTTGAACCCTACATTTATTTATATACAAATCTATCTATCATAAGTTGAAATGATTTCACTCGATTTTAATGATTATAGAGCATTTTTCTTGTGTTCTCATCACTATCATTAAAAGTATATATTTATTATTATAATACATATCAAATATTTAAACATTTAAAACTCCAAATAGATATATTCTCTGTCCTACATATATTTTACAAAAAAGGATACTGAAGGTTCGGTTCGTTACTTCTGGCTTACAAATGTATTTGTCTTCTAATCGGGGTCTTATAATCAGAGAGTTTGTAACAATTTGAAAAAAAAAAAATGAAGAGATGCTTTAAACAAGGCCCTCGAACTAACAGGTTTGAGAAAATGTGAATAAATTGTTAAATTTTAAATTTATTATAATAATGTTATAAGGAATCAAATTTTTTTTCTGTATATATTCTAACTATTATGTCCTAATAGTCCACATTATTTCTTCTGGGTCTGAAAAGAAAATCCTAGAGCCTTAATGAAAAGTTCTTCTGATTCATTCGTTCATTTCTTTTATTATTAACAATTTGTCGTTTATTTATATACTATAATATTAAAAATTTGTTGTGATTATGTTCTCATAATAAATAAAAGATTGTGGAAGCCTTTTCACTAAAATAGAAATTATTTTTAGTATCAAAGTGCGAAGTACAGTGCTAAAAATGTTCTCAAACAGATCTCTTTTAATAATGTATAATATATATATATTTGTGAATATATATGTAAACATTTATCCAAATATTTTATTATATTATATATGAGAAGAGAACAGTTGACTTTGAATACGTCATATTCCAAAATCGCCACTCAAACCACCCACTTTATTTGTATTTATTATGAACGCGTGTGGTTCCTTCATATATTTTAATAAATTACACAAATAAAACATGACAACACCAAATATATTGTACACTGAATCCAGTGACGATTGCTCTAAGGTGCGGAGGTGTGCGGTGAACACCCTAACATAATTTCCAAAATGTCAAATAACATTGAAATATAAATTTATTAAGTATCTTCACATCAAGAATTATTATTATTTATTACATTTCCATATATATTTTTTTAAAGTTTTAGCAAAAACAATTAAATATAATTGTCTATGAAAACTCAATCAATTTGCTTCTGTTAGCCGCTATACTTGTTAGTTGTGCTCATATATTTGCAGCTCAAATCACAGAACATTTCTATTTTATTTCGTCTCTCCCCTTTGTGTGCAAAGAAGTTGGCCACACATTCATACGTTGCATATGAACAAAATAATGTGCGTGTGCTCCCATTCGTAATATCAGAGATAGAGATTTATATAGTGGGAATTGTATGAGAGTAAATTTTTGTTGTATTCGAATATCAACTGCATGCATACGAATCCAACATGATGATTTGCCAAAGTGGTTGCGTGAGCTGCTGAAGTTTGCAGCTCATCTCAGCATACATTTCTATCACATTTCGTCTCTCCCCTTTTAACAGTAGCACCCTCTGTTCTTACTGTGCGGAGTAGTCGTGCGCACATTTGTACGTTGCAAGTGGGTTTGATTTTGTTTGATCACTGGATAAACATGTATGGTTCTGAGTTAAAACTCTTTTGTTTGAAAAAAGTTGGTTTGATATTACAAGTATGTATATGAAAAGATTTGTTTCTTCCATATTGACATAATATTAAATTTATATATAAATTATTAATTTAATTTGTTTAATATGTTCTTTTGTTAATAAATTGTTAATATAATATTGCGACTATATTATTGCCTTATATAATATAGTTATTATTAATAAAAGATCTCATATATTTTAATATAATTGGTACATGTAAAAACAACATTAAAGAAGGGCCGCACACCCTTCCAGATAGGGCACGCGTCGTCACTGACTGAATCCTATAATACACTTTAGAAAAGCTTATATTATTGGGAAATAAAAACAAAATGAATAAACAAGAATGGAAAATCAATAAAATTTCATTAACGAATGTTTTTTCTTGAGATACTAATTTTCCGTATAAGCAGTGGTCAGCGACCATGAAAAAGTTTATAAAAAATTACAGCCACTTTAATAATTAATTATAGTTTATTTTGTTTAATTTTTTTTTGTTTAGTTTACAAGGGATTCTATTTCAAAGTAATGACATTGAAAATAAACTTATTTTTCTATCTTTATTTTAACAATTAAGGTGCGATTCTATTATAGGTAAATTTATTACTTTGTGTTTAATTGATTTTAGTCAAGGTTTTTTGTGAGGAACTACTAAAACCTACTATCAATTAATAGAAAAAGTCATTATTTATTAATATAAACTGTTTTAAGAAGCATATTTCATTTGGTACTTCAAAATAAAATTATTATTGTACAATTATTACAACGGAATTTCTTCTACCGAACGATGTAACATACACTCTCCTTTCCATTTTTCTTTAAGCTAGTCTTAATCCCAAACAATCTTGTCACTTTCAAACTTCCTTTAGCCAACCATATTCTAAGCCATTTATTCCTATTGATAACTCCTTTCATGTCATCTGCGATAGAGATCTCCATGAGTTATCACAAGAATAACAAACACTCTCTTTCACTCAGACATATCTCCTGCAGTTATCAGCATATTTATTTTTCTCATCTGGCAGCGTGTCTACTGATTTGAGAGCGTATTGTTGTGATTCTAACAAATACACCCAAGATATATACCTATAATCTTGTTTCTAAATAAATAAATCTAATCATTACTTGATCTTAGTTCTTGAGACACCATTTTTTTCGTGTTTTTCTACATTTTATTAAGGGTCTTTGTTTCAAATTTATTCTTCCTTTTTAGCATAGCAGTTCAAGTTGAACCAATGTTTTCTCTAAAGTTTCCTTATAGTGTTTTATTTCTGAGACAAAACTGTAGACCTTATACAGTCTTACCAGAAAGTCGACTGTCAAAATTATGTATAATGTTAACAACATTCTCTAAGCCATAGCAAGTTGATAAACAGACAAGACTTAGTTTATAAAACGAATATTCATTTTTTAACCTATTTGATCGTAAGAGGTATTTTATTAGTCTCCTACCAACTATCTCTGTAAAGCGTGGCCCTATCTGAAGACCACTCTTTTTGGAAAACCAAGAACTCTTTAAGTTCTAATAAATATAAATAATTAATAATATAAAAAAAATTCTAAAATCTTTTAATTATAAAAGGTTTTTTTATAATTTTTACATATACAGGTTATTTATTTAGCTTAGGTAGGATATGGGAGCGTTGCTTTATCTGCTACGCACTCTTGAATAACAAATTCCCAAAGAATTCTCTAGTTTATTATTAGTAGTAAACATAAATAATTATTAATATATAAATAATTATTAATATATAAATAGTTAATAATAAGTAAATAAATAATAATATATAAATAATTAAAAATATTAAATTTTTTAATAAAATTAAAATATATCTGATACTATTCAATCATAAAGTATTTTATAATTTTTACATATTCACCCCTGTAGGAGGAGAAGGAGGTAGTCCCCAAGAGTTCTCTAATTTATTATTAGTAGTAAACATAAATAATTAATAACATATAAATACTTAATAATATATAAATAATTAATAATATACAAATAATTAATAATATATAAATAGTTATTAATACATAAATAAATAATAATATATAAAGAATTAATAATATATAAATAATTATTAATATATAAATAAATAATAATATATAAATAAATAATAATATATAATATATAATATATTAATAATATATTAATAATTAATAATGTATTAATAATTAATAATATATAAATTAATAATATATTAATAATTATTAATATTAAAATTTGTAATAATATAAATATATATCTGATTCTATTTAATAATAAAGTGTTTTATAATTTTTACATATTCACCTCTGTAGAAAGAGTAGGACGTAGGAGCGTTCCTATATATGATACGCACTCTCGAATAACAAGTTTCCCAAGAGTTCTCTAGTTTATTATTAGTAGTAAACATAAATAATTAATTATATCTAAAATAAACAATTAATAACATATAATTAATTAATATTATATAAACAAATAATAATATATAAATAATTAAAATAAATATTTAATAATATATATATATTAAATCATATATAAATTATTATTAATATATTAATAACTAATAATATTAAAATTTTTAATAATATAAATACATATATATCTGATTTTGTTTTTATAATTTTTTTATAAGTGTTTTATAATTTTTTCATAAGTCCCACTGCACATGGGTAGAGCAGAATAGATACTTAAATTAATGACAAAAGGGAATCTAATGCAATGCTTTCAAGTTCACTGACAATATGCAAAAATATCTAAGAAAATCGAAAAAATAATTTATATTATTTTTTTACTTGCATTAAAATTTGAGATACTTAGATATTTTTTAAATTCTATAGAATTAAAATCTCTGAGAGAAATACAAAATAAAAATATATAATCACGTTTAGAGCACATATGAATGCAGCAACCATTCATTAAATGTAATTATTTTACAATTAAATTCCGCAAAACATTAAAAAGATATTCAGAGAATTTAATTCTAAATATTTTGGAGAGCGATTGGATTCAGAGATTCTATTACAAATTTCGTTTTTATAACTCAAAGTCAACACAAGGTGAAGGTCGCTTGTGAAGTTATGTGGAGGAAGGTGGTGTAGGTATTTCACTGCAAACCACAACGTCATATAATGACATAATTGGGTTTTACAAGGAATTCCTAAAATGTTTTTTAGGTTTTGAGATAAATTCGCAGAATTTCATTTTCTTCGGTCAATTCAGTTTTGCTGATATGGCCGCATTTTTCTAATTGGTATTGCCTCGATTCAAAGACCTCAAATCGTCATATCATTAAAAAAATAAATAAAAATTTGTGATTTCGATTCGTCATCGTTATCAGGTGACGCCGTTTTGTAGACGAGCCGATAGATACTTTTTGAATGCGTTGTCAACATGATTTTTGATAATTATTTTGTTTGTTTTTTTTTTATTTTTTTATTTTTTTTTGCAATACACAGTAATTTAAATGTATGTATACTTCGTAATCAAAAATTTAGAGATTTGCAAATGAAAAAAAAAAATATGTGTTAATAATGTTCAACAATTTGTTTATATTGTAATAAACTTGCCATACACTCAAGCCAAAATGTTTGTAAACTTTTATATAATAAATTGGGAGTAACATAAAACATTTGTTTTAAGGAAAAGCTAATTATCTATAAGGCAATTAATAAATAAATTGTAAAAAGAAAGTATAGGTAGTTAAACCAGAATCTACGCAAACCCTTCAGTCAAATCGTTTATACTGCTCTAGAATTGAATCCGCGAGGAAGAAGAATAAAATTTATCTCAAGATTAAGAATTAAACTTTCCAAAATTTCTATTAAGTACTCTCTATTAAGTGCTCTTACATTCTACATCACGCTGTCCCTGCGGGTAAGGGATTTAGAATACTCACGCAGTAGATATGCTTGTCGTAGAAAGCGACTAAGATTCCGGTGCCAATCCGGTACTTGTATAGGAAGTACGTATGGTAGTAAGTGAGCAGGCACTTGCGCCATCTGACCAGAGATGATCCGATCTGGTACCAAGGGGGTCAGTGGCCCGACAGCTCCGGCTGTGCTGACCATTGGCGTTGGACTCGTGGTGGCTGTGGTTGATTCCCAAACTTACGCGGGAAGAATGTTCAATTTTGGTTCACATTCGCCGTGGAGTTGCGGTTTCACCACCGGGTGCTACAGCCCATATTGTAGCAGAGGTTTTTGGTAGGCCTCGCTTTAAACCAAGATGGAAGTTATGATCTATACACATTTCTTCATTGGTACCTGCGGAAGTTAATTCCAAGGGGGCGCTTATTGACGCTTTGTATCAAGACGTTTGCTTTTGAGTAACGTGATGTTAAGCCGTGACAGGCAGGTAATCACGTAAAATACATAGGGACTTCTTCTACATCACCCGATTGAGCTTAAAGAGGATTCCATTCTTCTTTCACTTCACTCTTTTTAATCCATTTTGAATTTCTTCATTCTATACTGCAATTCTTTTATATTTAAGTGTTTCAGTTTGAGGATGATTCAAACCTACTCCCACTTGCCTAACTATCATTTATAACTATTACTACTACACTCGTCTATATTATTTTTATTGTTGTAATCTGTATTGTAACAACAGCCATAAGATCGTTGAGATCAATGAGATGGTCAATGGTGGTACATGTATGAGAGCCCAAGATGACTTCTAAAGCATTTCGTGACTATAGCTGACATCTCAATCGCTTCTAGAATCGTCTATTTTCTCTGTTTACGAGAACGATTACGAATGATAAAATATTGTGGTAACTATTCTATTTTAATTAATAGAATTTTTGTCTCCCCTCACTTTTGTTATATGATACCATAAATAAAATTCATTTAGCTGGTAAAAATTTTTATTTATTAAAATCCTATATCTATACACTTTAATTGTTTTTCTTCTCCAAATTTATAAATTAATTAAATATTCAATATAACATAACTCATAAGTACACCAAAATTTGAAAAAAATTAAAAAATAATTAATAAATTTTTCAAATGAACAAAAGTAAATTTCCGCTTTTAGTTTGACTTTTATGACTTTCGTTCTATTTTACACTTCCCTCGCCGGTTTATTTTTAATGACTTTAATATTTTTAGATTATTTTATCTTTTGGTGATTAATATCTGCGGCTGTTGCTATAAGAATTGTTTTTTATCTTGCCAATTATGAATGACTTTCAAAATTTAACCTTATAACTATTTCCAAAACAATAATAAAAATAAAAAAGTACACATTATATATATGTATATATGTACACGCTATGACGTCAAGTAATATAAAATTATTATTTTATAAAAAAATTGATGGAAAATCCTATCTTCTATTTGAAGTTCTTAATAAAACTAGTTTTTACTAAATTTTGATTTTTAATGTAAGCATGATTTTACATTTATTTGTGTAAAAAATTTATTATGAAAGAGTTAATTTTATAATTTTAACTTTCAAAAGCAATCAAGATATAAAAAAAACTATAATATTATAAATTAACAACTTGTTGGCAAATATAGACAGTATAATTTAAATACCCTATATATCATAAATTAAATTTCCTCTTTTTGATTAGGTTCCCAGTATGTTCCCATTGCCTTCGTTAATGCAACTTATTTTATTTAGGTCGCTTATGAAATTTGATTAACCATACAAAGAGCTTTCGCGCTTTTTACTTAATTAAGATTAAATCATGGGAAATTACACCAAAAATGTCGAATGCAACAATGCAAAATATATTTCCCAAAAGGGAAATGAACGAAATTTGACATATTTGACACATGAAACAAAATGTTTGTTTTTTATAAAAATTTTTGGCACAAAATTTTTTTGCATTTGCTACGTTGATAAATGATCAATTAATTAATTTCTGCTAACAATACAAAACTAGATATTATCTGCAAACAATTGAAATATAAACAAACAAAAGCTCTCCTAGAACTTTCACAGAACTTCCTGACACATAAAAGCACTTTCATATGCATAAATCAACTTATGTCAATGGAAACGACCAAATCTTAATTTGTTTAAAATAAATTGATTTAGCTGCAGTGAGAACATAGCATAATCATACATAGACCTATTGGTTCGTAGATATAAAATCAGAACTACTCTATCGGTATTTACCTGCCAAGTTTTCAAAACTGCCTTTATAAACAGTGATATACTACAATTAATACAAAAATACTATAAATACAATCAATTAAAGGCAGATACTTTAAGTTAGGTCCGGTAAGCCACACATATACCAATTGGTCATTACAGAACCCAAATGCAGTAAGACTTCTTTGTAGATTTGTAGAGTAGGCACTATATAGGATATTGACACTTCTTACAAATCTAAGGAATAATTAAAGCTCTATTCTTAAGACGTCCTTCAACTTTCCAAATTTTAGAGCTCCCCAAATATATTTAACGTTTTTGTAAGAACATATGAGAGACACTCCAAAGTCTCCTTTATTTTCAGTATGTCCACCTCCCTGTCTCTGCTACTGTACTGTTGTTTTCTAAGATACTAAGGTATTAAGGTATTCCTTCGCAAGCGAAGTAAGATTGTTTCATACGTTGTTAGATTTTATGGATTTTCTCACCGCCGTTATATCCATCATTTCTCTGATGATGGTTTGATGATGATGATGTTTGAAATTTACAAACAGATTAGCT
>NW_024031797.1:0-14091 GCF_002237135.1 Teleopsis dalmanni | reverse complement strand
CAAACACCATACACCATACCACACACCACACGCGATTACTTACCGAACAGTAAAATAAAGTCGGTAAACTACTGAACTGTAAAAGTTCAGTGAACTTTATTTCTTTGTTGTATAGTATGTTGTATGTTGAATCTTGTATGTTGTGTGTTGTGTACTCTTCTTGTTGTAAATTTTCCCGCCAATACATTTGTGCAGTTTGCAATGTGGTTTGATGCCATCTTCCTCCCATTTACATTTGGTATAGCTTTTGACAATAACAAAAAAATGCTTATATATAGCACACTTATGCTGTTGAGGCGCAGTCTTCATTAAGTAGCATATGCTGTTGATTTCATTTCGCAAACGTAACGTAAATGCAAAACAAAAACAAAATGTTAAAATAAAAGAGAGAAATAAAAAAAAATATAGGGAAAAATATATAAAAAGTTACAATAAAAAACTAGGCACAAAAGAAAAATGCTGCACATTTATGAATTTATGTTCCTTCTGCTTATGTTTGCTTGCTAGCTTTTATTTTTTGTTGCCACACAATTGTGGTACTTTTTTTATGCTTGAGTCCATATTGCAACAATGAATGGCACAAACAACAAAATTACAACAAAAACAGTTGATAGAAGAAAAATATTAATATGTTTTTGTTTTGTGCCTAATACCTTTCTGCAGTGGTGGGAGACACTCTGCATACATATGTCTTTCTTGCACATCTGTTGCCTTACATTTTTTGTTTTAGTTATTGTAAAAATTTAGTTAAATGTATTTTTCTCTCTGGATAGAAACATAACACATAACTTTCAAATAATATAATTTAAAAAAATATATAAAAAACTTAACAGCTTTGTCACCTACCTAAATTGTGGTTCATATGACTTTTTAACCAATAATATTATAACTGTTATTTATGATCGATATTTTATAGACGTCTTTTATGACAAATTTAATGTTGTGTCGCAAACTTACACTTTTACATGAGTTTGTTGAGAGTTCACGCCATAAAAAAGGTATAAAAAGCAGTGATGCTGATAAAGTAGTAATGGAATACATAACATGTGATATATACCTTGTGTGTTGAGTTCAAGTAAGTCTCAAGAGTATAAGCTATGGCAATCATGTCAACAAAATATACGATTGATACATTTTCTTAATCTTTCAGGATTCAACTCAAAATTGGGGTCAATTTAGAATATGTTTTACAAAAAAATTTTAATAAAAGTCTCTAATATTGCTACCGCAAGTGTTGTAAAACATTTCTAGAACTTAACATAAAAGTAAGATAGTTATTGAAACAGAAATTTATTAGTAGTAAATCTAGTAATGCTATTATTTGAAAAGAGCTGTTGTGGATAGAACCCTAAAGGCAAAATATGATCTAGAGAGAGAAAAAACTTTTGCCTTAAGTTCAGAAAATCATATATTTGTATAAAACTTTGACCAGTAAATTCTAGAGAGATATATAGACAGTCTCAAAAGTAGAAAATAATTTAGAGACGCATAGAAGTAAAAATAAGGAAATAGACACAGCACAATTATGACTAGTGAGATGCAATATTGCAGTAGTGCAGTACAGAGATAGCTTCTAATGCAGAGTGAAATTGAAAGATAACAAGTACTGAAGACGAGATTTAGTGCGGTGAAGAGATAACTTCTAACGCAGTGTAAGAATACTAGATAAAAAGAACCCAATGCAAATTTTGCCAGCAATATGCAAAGAGGTACACGGATAGTATCCAAGGTGAAAAATGACTTAGAGACACATAAAATTAAAGACAAGGGAATAGACACAAACTAAATCGCAATTTAGCTTAGCGAGAATTAGTGCTGTACAGAGACAGCTTCTAATGCAGATTAAGATTGAAAGAAAGACAGAAATTAAGGCAAATTTTAGACAGTAATATGCACTAAAATACACAGATATTTCTCAAGGCGAAAAATGATTCAGAGACATAAAGAACACAAGTTGAGAGAACAGACAAGAGATAGCTTTTCTCATTCCCAAGTGCAACAATTTTGTCGAAGGTATCATAGTAAAATTGAGTCTCAAAGTTGAGTATGATTTTTGTACAAAAATAAGATTCATAACGCAATCATCGATTTTTTTTCACTTTATATGGTCAGGTAGGTTTCAGTTCGTAAGTCAACTGATTATTTTATTTTATATAATGCGAACTTCTCGAAATGTCTATCAGTTAAACTGATACTATGCTTCTATTTCATTGAATTGATGTTCTGCTAAAGTACTGACACAATCTAAAGTTATTGTAGACTGTGTGATTACTTTGATTTTATTACAATATTTTAGATGTCCCATTCTTTTCAATTTATGCACTGCTCGGCACAAGTTTAAAAATATATCTTAAGTTCATTTTTTTATGATTTCTTTATCATTATTAATTATTTTAACAAGTTTTGCAAAAAACTGCAATACAGTATAGAAAATTGGTTAAAGAAATTGGAAGACCATATAACAATCAGCGTACGAGAAATATACGTTAGATTGGATAGATTTGATCTATTTTAAAGATGACAAAATAATTTTTGATAGACTAATGCTATTTTAATATTTTCCCCACTTTTTCCCCGTAATGTATTTAAATAAAAAATGAATATATGCAGGTATAAGTGTACCGTCTCGTTTTTGGTATAAATTGGATGTGATTTTCCTTCTTTATTAATCATAAAAAAGCAATAAATGCAAATACTTAATAAAGTTTCTAGGAATTTCATGAATATTACCAAATTCTTGCAAATTACTTCCTCGAAAGCTAACACGAGATGCATGTAAATCAATATCTACACCTTAAGGCGAATACATTTCTTCAAACATTTCTACACGCACGTGTAACCTAAAATACTCTTTCGGCTAAATAAAGTATTTTTTCAAATAAAAAATATTGTTTAGGTGTTTAATTAATTCCCAAATTTTTTTAATTAAATAAATGCGTGACTTCCTTTTGTTTAAGGTAATATTATAAAAAAGTATGGCAGTATAGGTAAATAAATTTTTCCTTCTAATTTTCATCTAGAAAAAATACAATTTTCGGCTTCATTTCACTTTGGGAAGAAATTATATCCTCAGTAAATCTTTTTCATTTGTCAAGATTTTTTTGTGCTTCTGTAATTGAGCTGACAACAGGTGTAGATTTCATTATACTACCTAAATAGCTAAAAATAAAGAATAACAAATAAGAAAATAATAAAAAAAACTGAATATATTTATTTATGCAGGAGTTGAACATAACTATTTTCATATATTTCACAATCTACGGAGACATCAAACAAAATATTTTCCTTTAAAGAATTTTTGTCATATAAACAAAAGAATAAAATAACAGAATAAAAAAAACATGTACAATTTAGATGGATGAAAATATTTAGACGGAAAACAGGAAACGTGTATAGAATTTCGAATTCGGACACAATAAGACTACAGAATAGCAAGCCGTGGCAAATCCTGTTCTTGACAGCACAGGCTTTTGTGTACATTTCCATTGTTAAAGGCTTTTTACCTTTGGTTTTTCTACTTAAAATGCATGTCATATGAAAATATCAACTTGTATCCAATTAGAATTAACAAAGCCGTTTAAAGGATAATATAGGGATGGACTGAATATGAGCTTAGTTATATGTTTATCTATATGACTTTTACAATAATAACATAATAATAAATATTCTAAAAAATATATGCTAAACTACATAATTGTTTATTAAATCTTCATAAATTTTTATTGAACTATAACTAGTGTAAGTTAGACCACATTAGTCACAGATTTTTGTTTTTTTTTTTTTTGAAAATGACGTAATAAATGTATTAGATTATTTTTAAGCAATTATTACCTTAACTCTATATCTTTTAAACTGTCTTATAAAGTTATTGAACTTCTGTTCCAAAATATACATTATTAAAACCAAAAAGAGTTGGTCTTCTAACATAATTGAACCATATCAGATTAAACAATTTTTCAAAAAATTAAAATTTATTAAAAGAATTAAAAGAAAAAAAAAGCAAATTGGATTCCCCTTTTTCTTGTATAAATTAAATTAGTCATTTTAGATGCTCATTCAAATCTCAAATTCAACTTGAAGTTGCAAGAGGTAAATGATGCATTTAAATGAATTTCCTTTGCAATTATAAATTTCCTTTTAACGAATGCAGTCGTCAATTTACTCATAATCACATTCATATGCACTTCAAGTGCCCTCACGTAAATTGTTTTCATTTTAATAATTTCATAAAAATTAAGAGAAAACGTTATATGAACAGTGCACCACAAGATATATAGAAAATTATGATATTCTTTTGCAATACAACACACTGAATCCATAGTACACAGAAAACAGGGGTTTAAATGAGAAGTAAAGGGTTAAAAAACACTTCACAGCATCTAAAAGACACTTAAAGGCAAACGAAATGATAAAAAGAATGATTATTTTATTACTGGAGTTCATGCTCAAGATGAAATAATTAACGAAAAAAATTGATATATAACAATAATTATTTTGAAGAAGATTTAAAGATAATGTATAATTCTAAAGAGAAAAAACACGAATAAATTAGTGTAAAATTGTCAATTAAATATATTATATCATTTTAGAAAAATAATACATTTTTTAATTATACTAGTATTTGTATTCCATATTATGTACTACTATATGTACTACAATATTTAAAAATAAAGCTTACTCGTCCATCACATCGTCAAAATCTGCCACTATGTTTAATAAATATGCCACTGTTTTAAACTTTTGGAGTACTGCAATGCTGGAGTTGTTAGGATATAATAGAATTATAACCGATCGATCGAATACTTAAAAGGTTCGAGCTATTCGAACAGCAGATATCATCTGTTTATATATTGGCATATATAAACACATTCAAACATATTTGATAGTTCGCTATGTCTGAACCAAATACGTGAATGTAAGCATACTTGAACATCGTAGTGGTTAAAGCTTAAAGCAATTCAAATGATATTTAAAACTCTAGTAAAGTGTTTCTTAATACAAAAGGAACTGCGGACTGTGAAACTTTTTAAAAAGACTGTATCAATGTTTTTCCAAAGTATAATATCATAAATAACGAAAATAAAATACGTGACCTGTGGTGCTAATAGCGCGGATTATTCGTGGACCAACACTGGTCTATTGACAGATACTAGAATCTATGCTCTAGTATGTTCGTATGACCAATTTACTATTTTGTATATATTCCTAATTATACTTTGGTATCTGTATTTTTGTTAGATTGTAATGAAAAATACTGGATTTAGCTGTTCTGGATTCAATTACTTTTATTGTGATCTGATGATCGGAATATAAAAATAGTGATATTTGACAGTCGAATCGTAGTAACATGTATCAGTCCGACTGCTTCTGTTGATTCGGTATATCTCAGCTAGAAAGACACTGCTGGAATCAGTGAGATGACAGATAGATAATAAATAAATAATTATAATTAATTCAAGAAAGATTGAAATAAACATAAATGGACACTGCACTGTTTCTATTACTCTCTCCATTCTGTAACCGGCCATATAGATGGTAACCTTAGAGGTATCTCTCAGTTTCCTGATTGGATAGAGAGTAGAAATTTTAGTTTGAAGTTCAGAGTTATTATCATGTAGCCTGCTACTGAGAACAATCATGAACATGCAATCACATCTCTTATTCATTTCACCCAAAATTATAGTTACTGTGTCTATAGTTAATCGAATACCATTCCTTACACTCTCGTAGTCTTAGTACTTTAAGCTGCAAAGTCGTGAAGAAATATTTGTAACGATAGCCGATTCATTACCTCAACTGAACCTGAACTTTCTAGGGTGCACTACCTACGGATTCTGTGATACCCATGGTAGCCATTCTATAAACTTTTTCTATTACCACACCTCAATTTTAAATAATTTACTATTTGTAATTTTTTAAAAATCACTTGAATAAAGTAACTATAAAGCAGCTATTAATTATTGATTAATAATTATATTAATTACATAATTATGTTAATATTTATGTTTTATATTATATATAAAATATATAATATAAATATATATAAAATATATAATATAAAATATATTAAAATATATAAATATATATATCTTTTATGATATGTATAATAATATGTATATATGTGTAATATATATATAATATGTAATATAAAATCTCTGTAATGAAATATGTATATTTTATAATATAAAACATATATAATGCATAATATAAAGTATAAATAGTATAAAATATATATAATATAATATATATATAAAATAAAATATATTTAATATAATATATATATAAAATAAAATATATACAAAATAATATATATATAATATAAAATATATATAATATAAAATCTATAACAAATATAATATGAGATATATATAATCTACAATATAAAATATGTAGAACATATATTATAAAAAATTTAACGGTTAATGTATAATATACTCGTATATTGCAATATGTAAATTAAAAGAAAATTTTAAAATAAAACAAATACTTTAACATAACATAATTTTATATTCTAAAATATTTTATTAATATTAAAAAAACCGTCGTCTTTAATTTGTGTAGATAGTGTAAATAAAATATATATTATTTAACAATTGTATTATTTTTATACAAGTTTATGTTAAAAATAATATTCAAGAGTAATAATATGCAAATAGCAATATTCTTTAAATAATTTTTTAATATTTTAGTTTGTGTTAAATTAAAGAACTGAAGTTAAAAAATAAAAAGTCCACTATAATTATAATAAAAGCCTTTATAATGGCCCTAATGAAAACATTGTGATGGAAAGATCAAATTAATGTGGAGCAAAGTCAATTCTAATTAAAAGAAAAGTGTGAAATAATTAAAACTTGTAATCAAAATGTTACAATTGATTACTTCTACACCATTTAATTTATATTATACTTAAAATAATCGAACGACTTGTCATTAACAAGTCCATTTATATAAAATAAAGGAGTGAAGTGAAGTGCTTATAAACCACAAAGCCCATAAAACCCACAAATTGCGTGAGTGTACCTCCTAAACCAAGAGTTTCATGTGCGTGTCAATTAAAAATTTAACACTTAAAATTAACGCAATCAACAATTTACTTTGGGTTTAAGGAGAAAAAGACGCGTTAATTAAATTGTAAGACCGTTGTGGTGTCTTGGTTGTCTTTCATAAGTCAACCAAGGCCTTAACACGCAATTTCACTCAATTAATCGGCTAAATTTGTAAGGAGTACTTGCCGCATAAAGTGTGTCGCTATGTCGCTACGTAGCAATAATTTGAATGCTCAATCGACATTTCAACCACAATCGCCACAATTGCAACATCAAAATTTCATTCCAACACCACAATTCCAGCAACAGCAACAACAGCTATTACAACAACTGCAACAACAACATAAATTCCAGCAACAGCAGCAGCAATTGTCTAAGTCACCACCCTCACAACTACAACTACAACAGCACCAACACCCACACCAGCAACAACAACAACAACAACATCAACATATCATCACAAATAATAGTCGCAGCAATAATTTAGCTACCTTAGTTGCTGCCATTAACAATGAAAATTGTTATCAACTGTCAGCAGCAACAACAGCAGCAACAGCACCGCCAAATGCAATAACACACAATAGTCAAGGCAACGTAAATACAATTAATTCGCCGCCATCGTATGCAGCAACTGTTGCTGCCAATGGCAATAGTCTAGCTGATACACACAACAAGCCACCAACATTTCAATTTATTAATCATTACCAAGCACAGGAATTGGCAGCACCCAATACTGTTGCTGAAAAGGAAGACGCTGATGACTTGGAACAGCAGCAACAGCAATTGTGTGTCGTCGCCAAAATGCAGAAATCTGTTACAATAACAGTCACGCCACAACGTAGCAATTCATTGGATTATTTAAATTTTGAGGAGAAACGACAGTTAATCGCATCCTCGCTGTCCTTATCAGACATATTACATTGTAATCCAACAGCAGCTGCAGCCGTTGCTGCCAAGGAAGTTGCCGCTAATGCAAATGGTGAGTTTTTGTTTTTTTTTTTTATCAATGGAATGATTTTCGAGACAGTTTTGTGTGATATAATAGGGTTTAAAAAGGATAGATTGTTTAAGGGTTATCATAGAAGATGTATATGCAGCTATATTTCATATTAATATGGAGCAAATTATAATAATAAGTTGCTATAATAGATTGATTAAGTGATTAAATCTATGAAATTTTCTAATCGTTCTTCTTGGGAATGTTATTTATTTACACATCTGTTGCTATGATGATTAAAATTGCACAATATGACCTCCTGATACTCAATTTGATTACTGAACTTTTATTTATTGATATAAAATATTTTTATAAACTAAAATTCACATTGTTTAGGAGTATTAACTAAAACTATTTAAAATAATTAAATTTAATTATTTTTAGTAATATTATCTAGACACGTTTCAAAAGCGTATTTTTTTATCGAACTGCAATTAAAACATTGAGTTCTTGTTTCCTATTTATAGTATATAGTATCTATTTACATAAATCTATATTTTATATATAGTGATTTCTAGTTCAAGTTCAAATATCTTCATTACACTTGGAGATATGTATATGTACTGTATCCACTTCAAACTTGTAAGTGCTTTTAATTTTGATAATGTGATAATCATTTAAACCCTTCTTACCACTTTTGCTTTATAGAAAATCACGAAATTATCGAAATAGTAAATCGATCATCAAACGAACTAAGATCTGTTTAAAATTGGAGAGAGCTGTGATTTCCATGGTTTCATGATTTAACTTAGTTTTTGTTAGAATATAGCATAAATCAAGCACTTACTTTATTTCATATCTTAGATCAAGGTAAATAATTGTCAAATTCAAATCGTCAGTTCACCTATTAGTGCGGATATTCGTTAAAGAAACATCCTTGAAAATTGTCAGTTCACCTATGTTGGCATACCTTAAGAAAGCACCTTTAAAAATCGTCACTTCATATATAAGTCCTGTTGTTCCTTAAGAAAGCATCCTGGAAAATCGTTAGCTCACATATAAGTGCTGGTGTTTCGTAAGGAATCATTCTTGAAAATCGTCAGTTCACCTATTAGTGCTGGTGTTCCTTAAGATAGCATTCTTAAAAATCGTCAGTTCACCTATAGGTGTTGGTGTTTCTTAAGGAAGCATCCATGAAAATTACTTTTGTTTAAAAAATGGTTAGCCAGTGACGTATCAAAATTCATTAAGAAAAATGTCGCCATATCACATTCACTTTTATTAAAAAAGATGACGTTACCTAATTAGGGCGAAGATAAAGAAAGAGAAGATTAATATAAGGTACAAATCAAACTATAAGCTGCACTGTGTTCTCAATTGCCAATCGTTATATTTCTTATATAAAACTAATTTGGAAATATGTTCTTCAATTGTATGAGAATGTGAGTCATTTTAACATTGAGATTTTACACTACGACCTAAACCTAAATAAAAAATGGAATTTAAATAAGTTGTTTTTAATGCATTTTTCTCTTTCTTAACGAATGCATGAGTTTATAAATACCCCGAATCAAGTGCATTAAAGATTTCAGTTATGTGCTTTGACTTTATGACCATTTAAAAATTTTATTATTGAATCAGTCATTAGTAGAGGTGTTTTACTTTCAATTAATGTTCCACTACCCGGAGCAGGTAAAATCATTTAATTCAGTGTGCAAAGAGCGTAGTCGAAGGTGATTACTAGCACACCATGATATATCAGAAAAGTATTACTAACATTTCCTAAGATCACTGGGGATGAGGGGACTTGGTAATAGATGGTGAATACTGGAGCACCATGATATATCTGAAAAGTATTTCTTATATTTTTTAAGCTCACTGATGATGACGGGACTTGGTAATACTCGAAACAGCGTTGTAATTGAAAAGTACATCTATAACTAAAATTATTGTTAATTCTCTGAAATATGATTCAAATAAAATATCTCATATCTGTATTTTCATTTAAATCAAGTATTTCTTCTTTTACATTTTTCTACTATTAAAAAAAATAAATATGCGTAAAATAATATATACTAAAACCACATTTTTATAAAAAAGCTGCTTATAAAATTACAATAGAAATTAGAACTATTTATGTATATCATTCATAGTAATTTTAGTCATAAAGCGCATAGTATCTGCATTTATTATTTGTTGTTGTTTCGTAATTGTAACTGTTGCTCTAGTTTATTTACTTTAAACTACATAATAAATAAACATAGAAAGCTTATGGTGTTTGTATCTACGTTACGATTATTTATGTGAGTCAGTTAAGATTTCATCACTTACTGCAATTTAAACCAATTAAATTTTTATTGAAAGTGCGAAACAAATTTCGCAGTTTCATTGTAAGAAGAACATAAATTGCAGTTACTTAGTTAAAATTGTTAAAATATAAAAGAAAAAAATTTAATAAATTTATCTAAGAATACAAAAGTTTCGTCAATCATATAATTTTTTTGATATGCGATGACACAATACTGAGACCAGAAGTAAGCATGCAAAATTTACAACTAAAAAAACTTCACAAACGAATTTCTTTCTTCGACTGCAGATGCAAAAAGCTCAGGAATGTCGTAGATTTACAAGTGCGAAAATAATTGCAATGAAACTATTTCTCTTCTTGTATCCGGGCATTTTCCTTGGGTTGAAAAGATACAATTTTTTGAAGCGAAAGAGACACAATGACAATAATTGCAGTGTCACTGTGTTTGACTTCAACATAAAAGGGATTTGTTGAATTTTAAATTAAATTCTATAACTTTTTTACTTTTCAGAAACTATTTTTATTAAATGTTATTCAAACATTTTTGTAACATTATTTTTTACAGAATTTGTATTGTATTAAATTGTATTACATATATTATTGGTTGTTGCGTTGATTTCATTGTGTTGAAAGATTGGAGAATCTTAAAGGTTGATCCATAAAAACAAAATATAAATATACTCGTACCTATGAATAATCTATTAAAAGTATAAAATACTCAAAAATTATTATATATTTAAACAACATAATTTTAATGAACTCTATTGGTGAATGTAATGATGTTTCAGTAAGGAAATCATGATCTTTATGGGTTGATATTTTGAGAACAATGTGGTTTTATTTTCGAAATAATTTTATTAAAAATTAAAGTGAGATTTATGACAAATATCACTAAGAAAACTAATTAAACATACTTAAACTAATAAAATATAGCATACTATGAGTATAAACAGTGTTTTGGTCCGTCATTTTATAAATATATTCAGCTTACCAGCAGACGGCATTTAAGCCATGGATTTAGTTCAATAATTAAGAATATATTAATATGTAAATATTTTGTAATATATTTATTTATATCATATATTAAGGTGTAAGATTAGTTTTAAGATAGAAATATTATATGGTTTTTGTAATAAAATAAAACTACTATTATACTACTATTTAGCTTACTAACTGCGAAAAGTATGTAATAAATATTTTATTAAGTACCATAAAGTATAAATTATAAACTATCCACACATCTGATAAAAGTTTACTGCTTCATTAATATCATTTCAAGATTTTAACATTTTGCAATATTATATATACTACAACCTTCCCTGCTTAGTTTAAAATATATACCTAGCGTATGCATTCGCTACTAAAAATTATTGTCTGTAATTTATTCATCACAGTACTTTATTTATTATTACAACTTTTTACTCTACCTGGTATACATAATTAACTTAAACCATATTCTCTTAGCTAGTATAGTGTTTATTCTATATATATTTGGCATCGGCTAATTTATTGTCTATCATTCTGCGGCGTGTATAATCCTGTCAAACCTCAGCATAACCCCTGTTATTATCTTGGAGTGTGCATGTACGACCATTCGCAGCTGATTTGCTGAGCCCACAAACTACTTTTGGGTATCTATTTAGACTACGGATTTTATATTTAAAGTAAGCGTGGCTTTTTTTTTAAATAAAACTTGATTTATTCTTCATATTTTTAAAAGTTGACTTAACGTTAGTTTCACTTTGTTGTGGAAACGGGTTTCGACATTGTTAGTAATAAATAGCTGAAGTTATAAGTTCCATTTTTATATCATCAATAGGGACACATATTGCTACTGCAAAAATCTCTTGGCTAAGCGCCAGTTTTTAGAGTTTTCAATTTTTCATTTCTTTTGAAGAACTTGTTGTGATTTACTTTATATTGTGATGTTTAAAATGGCTTTAATTTCTTTAATATGATTTAACCACAATTAAAGAACAATAAAGAATCACCAAATGAATTTGAAGCATAACCATTTAAATCTAAACTTCCTTAATCATCAAGTTGGTATTGATTTAATCGTCTGATATAGTAATTTGTAACTCTTCTCGTCATTTCTTGCATTATTTGTTATGTTATATTTGCCGATCCTACAGATAGTATTGATGATAAATAGTGCTTGTATAGTTCCTTTAATACTATTTCTATATCGTTTTTCATTGCCGGTAATTTCCCTTGGAGAAAGGGAATTGATAAAGAAATGACAGAAGCGCACTACACATGAAATGATATATGCAGAAAAGCACCTAAGTGCAGTTTAAGAGAATAGTTACGGTCCTATGTCCCATTAGGGGTAACGGACACTAAGAAGAAGAATGTTATTCTACTATTTCCACTATCTTAATCGTATCGCACCTATCCTGTTTACAGTTTAGTCAAGTTTGTAAGTCAAGTTTGAAAGATTTTATTGATGACTGACAATAATGGTATAGCTTACTTTGTCGTTGTTGATTTATTAAACTATAATAGTTGTAGTTAGTTAAGTAAATGGTTTTGAAAGATTTTATTGATAATTGTTCTAAAAATTGTTTAAAAAGAACGAAACTTTTTATTGTTTCTTAAAAGGTCAACTACTACCGAAAGATTCATCTAAAATGTCTTTATTTAACATTTTATTATTTTTTACGATTATTTTCCTCACATTTGGCCAAAACAGTTGTTGACAACTTTTGTTCTGTTGAAACATGAGTTAAAAAAAAAAATTAAAGAGAAAAATAAAAATCAAAAGTTTTTCATTTTTCTACTGTCACAAGTTCGTGTCAAATTTCCACTTTTCATTTTTTATATCTTTTTTTCACTTTTTTACGGTCATTGTGTATCTGTTGTTTGTGGTAGTACTTTTGTTTTCTTTGTTCACACAATCCATTCATATGTTACTGGTATGTCAAAAGATATTTGTTCCAAGACTTATTGTTGTGTCTCTCGATTGTCGGCAAGTTTTCACAATAACCGAAGTCAAATGTCCTCCCTCTCCTCTTCAAAAATATTTCAACTATTTTTCTATATTTCAATTATTTGACTTATGAACACATTTGCCTTTAAAGAAAAGCGTGCCAATGCACTGCTTCGCAATATTAACTTTTCACATTGGTTTAAAAACCATGAAGCCATTCGGAACTGTGTAAATATTGCCAGCGTTATCTTCTCACAGACTTCTAAGTAATTGCTTAATGCTTAATCATAGCAGTGCAAATAATTGCAATTTAAATATTAAAATATTCCCGACAATAAACCATAATAACCACAGTCAGATATACACTGGCTTGGCTGCCAGGCAATCCATTACGAAATACTTTTGTGATTGTGAAGTTTTATCACGTTATTGGCTTTATCTTTATTGGTATTTGAATTTGTATTTATACATATTTTGTTGACTTATCTCTGAGTTTACATTGTTTGCTTGGCTTGTAATTGCAATTTCATAGTTGAGTCATTTGGTTAGAGTTCACTTTGGTAATGGCGATATTCGTTCGTGTAAATTTTATTTATCCCTAGAAAATTTCACATATGTACTTTAAATCTATATAAAATGTTGCTGCTGTTTCGAGCTGTTTTTAAAAGTTAAAGTTTAATGCGAGAAAATTTAATTTCAACTTGACACACGATTTTGACAACAATTCAGTGACAATAAAACAACAACAAAAATAACATCAACAACTGACACTGCATCAGCAATATAAAAATAAATGACAGCAACGTGACATGTTTCAATAATGATTTTACAACTGCAACAAATTCGAATATAAGCTAACAACTAGAAA
>NW_024031796.1:0-14101 GCF_002237135.1 Teleopsis dalmanni | reverse complement strand
GATAAGAAGAAGAAGCGCAGGAGGAAGGAGAGCTATGCTATCTACATTTATAAAGTGTTAAAGCAAGTCCACCCCGATACTGGTATATCATCGAAAGCCATGAGCATCATGAACAGCTTCGTGAATGACATATTCGAACGTATTGCTGCTGAGGCTTCGCGCTTAGCACACTACAATAAGCGCTCCACCATTACTAGTCGGGAGATTCAAACTGCTGTTCGTCTTTTACTTCCCGGTGAACTGGCTAAGCACGCAGTTAGTGAAGGAACAAAAGCTGTCACTAAGTATACTAGTTCCAAGTAAATTGCGTTATATCAAACAAACACCACTTATTCAAAAGGCCCTTTTCAGGGCCACAAAAATATTCAATTGAGTTGATAATTTATCTATATTATAAATATGTATAGAGCCCTGAAATTATTTACGAAAACTGACAGGCTTATCAACACCGCGTTATTGAATCTCAGAATGGTTACAAGCTCCTCGGGGAGGTATGCAGATCTGATAAAGTTATAAACAATAATCCAGACAAGGCGTAAAGAGGGGTTAAGAAGAAACCTCGTAGTTAATAGAAAGTAAAAGTGCTCAAGTGCACTGACTCAACTAGCCTCAACATAATAATAATATAAATATGATATATATTTTGTTTTTGATATTTCTTTTAAAAGGCTACTGATAGAAGAAAAAAATAAAAAAAAACTTTGACAGTCTCTTCATGAATTATCAGCTATCGTTTGGTTGTTAGTGAATAAATGATTCAATCAACAAATTAATTTCTGTCGGTTTTGAGGATCTTACAGTTTTTTAATCATGGATAATATAACCTGCTAAATAGAGTTAACTCTTGAATTAACGAGTCTTAATCCTTATCATCAGTCTTAGTACTATCATCGCTTTTAAATTGATATATTCTATATTTACATTCGTGCTTTAAATTTGAAAACATAAATATAGTATTTGTTCCTTGTCATTCATTCTATGATACCATACAATTTCATGGGATAGATAAGCTCTTTTACAACTCATTCCTTAAGCGTTCTTTTAGTAAGTTCAAGTCTTACATTATGGCTTCTGATGCTTTCTGCTTACAGCAAAAGAAAAATAAAATATATTGATTCAATTAAATGTTATGACGTGAAACATTCTATGTCTAATGATACACTATATGATACTAATAATAGTATACATATGATGCTAACATTATACATATTAATATATGTTATGCTACTTCTAATAGCAATGTCTATACTACATCTATATGATATAATTTATCATTATCTCTTTTCTTTGAATAAACTTACTATGCAACAATTGCATTTACATTTTGCTTATTTTATTTTCGTAGTCAAAAATAAGCAATTGAAAATAGTTAAGCAATTTCAAACCCTGGATAAGTCATGTCATTTATTTATCTCTTTTCTTTATATAATTTTGGTCCTGAAAAGGACCGATTTTTGTATATTTATAAAATTATATTGCTTCCAATCTTAAGCACGTTCTCCACGAATACGTCTAGCCAATTGAATATCTTTTGGCATAATTGTAACGCGTTTGGCATGAATTGCGCATAAGTTAGTATCTTCAAAAAGACCCACTAAGTATGCTTCGCTAGCTTCTTGAAGAGCCATTACAGCAGAACTCTGGAAACGTAAATCAGTTTTGAAATCTTGTGCAATTTCACGGACCAAACGCTGGAATGGCAATTTGCGAATCAAGAGTTCAGTACTCTTTTGGTAGCGACGAATTTCACGTAAAGCTACAGTTCCTGGACGATAACGATGTGGTTTTTTCACACCTCCAGTAGCTGGTGCACTTTTACGTGCGGCTTTGGTAGCCAATTGTTTTCGTGGTGCCTTACCACCAGTCGATTTACGAGCAGTTTGCTTTGTACGAGCCATAATTTATGAGATATGTTACAATATGGTATTTTAAAAAATAGCGCAATTGAATAGCTCAATTTTCTCATCATACCTGGATGTTCTGTTTCAACTATTCACATGTTTTAACATTCATTGTTTCTCATATTGCTTATTCTTTTTGTTTTGTTTTCTTTTGTTTTGTTTTGTTTTACTCAATCTTTTTCATATCTTTCGTAGTGCTTATGTTTTCTATAAATAGTCGTCAATCATCTGTCGTCACTTCATTTATTGTTTGAATTTGAATTCGAACGGTTCTACCATATCTATAAAAATTTAAATACAAAATGACTGGTCGTGGTAAAGGTGGCAAAGGATTAGGAAAAGGTGGTGCTAAGCGTCACCGCAAAGTTCTTCGTGATAACATCCAAGGTATTACGAAACCAGCTATCAGACGTTTAGCTCGCCGAGGCGGAGTTAAGCGTATTTCTGGTTTGATTTATGAAGAAACTCGTGGAGTATTGAAAGTATTTTTGGAAAATGTGATCCGTGATGCTGTTACATATACAGAACATGCCAAAAGGAAGACTGTTACAGCCATGGATGTCGTATATGCTTTAAAGAGACAAGGCCGTACCTTATACGGTTTTGGAGGTTAAGCAAATAATCAATTATTGATTTAATAATGCAATAATATATTGCCCAATGGTCCTTTTCAGGACCCAAATAATCTTACACTTAAAGAGATAAATTTACATATATATGTGTTGGTATTTTTCTAAAATTATAAAAAAATAAAATTTATTATTAGCCTGATCGGTTGATGTCTGTCGAGTATAATTTATAATTAAAATGATCAGTTTAACAATGTACAAAATATTTATTATTATAATTCTCAATTTCTTTGTTACATTAGCAGTATATATGTGGACTAGCTTCTTACGGGCTTAATTATAATTCTCATTCAATTTTTTTATAGAATAAGATAAATAGAACTGACGTATATGAGTAATTTGCGGACTGTTAGATATTGCAGTTTGAAGTTTCCACACAATGGTGTGAAAATTTTCTCCATTCATTCCTAAGAGGTGGTTTTAGTGAATTCAAATCTCACACTGAATCTGAATCTTAATCTTAATCCAAATCCAAGTGTTCAACAAGCAAAATGATTGCGGGGAAAATGAAAGTGAAAAAAATTCGTATATGAATTAAGTGAATTATGACAATATTATATAAAGAAAAGAAATAAAAGAACTTGTTATTGAAATAAATTAGAATATTTTAAAATTATCTTTAAGTAATTTGCAGCGTCTTGCAAGTGAGTACCGAGTGTGGTGTGTTAGTTATAAATTAACAAGTGTAATTAGAAGCATTATATAATAATAAATAAAATTAGCATAAACCACTATTTTTATTTATTTAAAATAGAATTTAAAAATGAAATTAAGTGAATAAAATATATACAAGTGAGTATTTCATCAAATAAATGACATATTTTGATATATAATATTTTATGGTCATTACTATAATAAATAAATAATTGGATATTAAATATAATAGAATAAGATAAATATTTATTAACTTAAGAATGATGTGAAGTATTGCACATAATGTCTAAATAAGAGAATATAATTTTTTTAAATGCATAAAGAATTTTTGTTTGCTTATTAGAGATTAAATTTATAGCGCATTACAGAATAAAAGAATCTCTTCATATTATTCATGAGGTATTATTAAAAGAAATGATCGTGCACTATGACAAGGTATATTGTGCCCATTACTCGGGTTAGAATGTTTCTCCAAGTCCGTTTTCTTTAATGAAAGACAATATAAAGTCCTAGTCTTGAATATTTATGATCCATGAAATACCCTCCTAGGTGTTTATTCCGTTTGTGCATCAGTGGACACTACCCAAGCACATGGTATACAGTTTCTCTCTTCTCTACAGTATCTGCAGTCTGAGTTGGATTGAATTCCTAACTTCGATAGGTGATTATTCAATCTTTAGTGACCGGTCATTAATAAACGCAATAGGTATACCATATACTAAAACATTTTATAAAATAAATAAATAAATAATGAATCTTCTTTTTACACATATTTTGTAGCCCTAAAAAGGGCTGTTTTGATGAATTTAAAGTTTGATTTTTAAAATTATTTTTTTGCAGCAGTTTTCTTGACTGATGTTTTTTTAACGGCAGTTTTTTTAGGTTTTGCGGCCGCTTTAGCTTTTGTAGAAGTAGACTTTGGTTTAGCTGGCTTAGCCTTAACAGATCCAATCTTTTTAACACTTTTAACTTTAGCTTTTTCAGTTTTTTTCTTTTCAACACTCTTCTTAGCTGCCGCAGATTTCTTAGGTTTTTTCTCTCCAGATACCTTTGCCTTTGACTTTTTAGTACCTGCAGATGATGCAGTAACCTTCTTCTTCGTAACACCTGATGGCACCTTCTTTTTCTTACCCTCGACAGACGATTTAGGAGACTTAGCAGCAGCAGCTGATAATTTAAATGAACCAGATGCACCTTTTCCTTTTGTTTGTATCAATTTGCCATTAGCTACAGCAGTTTTCAAATATTTTTTAATAAATGGAGCCAATTTCTGGGCATCACATTTATATGTGGCACTTATATACTTTTTAATTGCCAACAATGAAGATCCGCTGCGTTCCTTCAAGTTCTTGATAGATGCATCAACCATTTGTTGTGTTGATGGATGAGATGGAGCTGCAGAAGGTTTTTTTACTTTTGTTGCCTTTTTAACAGCAACTTTCTTTTCAGGAACGGCAGTTACCTCCTTTGGAGAATCTGTATTTGCAACGGCAACAGCTTCAGACATATTTGCTTTTTAATATTCCGTAATATTCTTACTTATGAATATTTTTTCGCATTTTTATGGTAGCTTAGCTCACTTTGTACGAAGCGCCGAGAAGAGCGCATTTATAAAAATTTTTCATTAATACATATTTCTACTGAGTTTGAAAAAATTTTTCAACATTTATTATTAATTTTAAATAGACCAAGTAAATTAAACACAATTATTTAAATCAAATTAAGTAAAGAAGATATTGAATATTTTATTACATTCATTTTTATACTAATTATAATTATATAAAATATATAAAAATTGGTTTAAACTTTAAATTTTGTAAATCTATAGTTGAACTTGTTAATAAATTAGAATATTTTAAAGTTATCTTTTGTATAATTTATATATTAAATTATTTATTAAATAGTTTATTCAATTCTCTGTTAAATTATATATATGGTTTTATATATTTCATATATTTATAAATGCAAATTTAATAAAACACGAGATGCATAAAAACGTCAGTTTTAACATTTTGAATGCTTATGTTTTATCCTATTTTGAAATATTAACTCAATTTATATAAAAGTTTAAAATTTTAAAGCACTAATAGAAATAATTATAAATAAATATATTGTATTTTAATTAGAATATAAGATTATCACTTTTAATTATATCAAATAGTGTCTATTTGAGATTAGATATCCATCCATAATGTTAACATGTTACATTGAATTCGTTTACTTTAAAATATGTTTTAAGATTTTCTATACGTATTATTTTTAAAATTTTATTACAAGTTTTAAATAATTTTTAATCATGTGAAAAATTATTATATATAAACGTTATTAATAACATATCAGCAATTAAATTTATAGTTTTCAATATCATTCGAATATAACAACTGTACGTATCCTACTTAATAGAATTCATAAAAAAAAATTATATCTACATACATGATTAAAAATATATAAGAATGAAATCATTTTACTTTTTCTTTTATAATTATAATTTAATCATTTAACTTTGACTATTATAAGTATTTTATTAAATATGTATATTTAAAAAAAATGTTCTTTTTATTACTTTATAATTAAAATAAAATTAAAATTAGATGTGCGTATTCTAACATTTTTATAAGGAGTGATATACGACATAAAATGTTAAAATTTAAGATGAATTTTTTTATAAACTAACATGGATATGGATAACATTTAAATAGATACTGAAGTATATATATAAACTTGCGGCTGCAATCTTCCATAGTCATTCCTAAGAGCTAGTTTTAGTAGGTTCAAGACTCACACAGTGGCTTCGGATGTTTTCCATCTACTGCCATAAATCTTTTATAAAATATAGAATATTTTATAAAACTAATTCAGATACAAATTTTAAAAACTCTACCTTTAAATAATTTATCTATAATAATAAATATTACAATACCAAAATATTGAAATAGTAACTATGATAATAATAGTAAACATTTAGGCCGTGTGCGAGTTCGAGTATATTTAGGGGAAATAGTCAATTATGTCGGTATGGCAGCGATTGTTGGTACATACCAGAATTTCTAATGAGATAAATTAGGTGTTACCATTTTGAAAATTTTATAAGATGTTTAGTAAATAAATAAATAAATTTTAAAACTTTTAAAAGAAAAATAATTATTTTTTATATGTTTCCTTCTTTATATTATGAATATTAATGTTTTTTAATAATTGTATCACATTTATTTAATAATAAATACAAATATTTGGCACAAAATTATTAGTTTCTTGATTTCAAAAAGGTAATTATGAAACTTTATGCTATTGACCTGGCAACGTTATTTGTTTTGTACATTTTTATTAGTAACAAATATAATATTAATATTATTGTAACTTAGATTATACTACCTGCGAAGATTTATGTATCTATTTACTGATACGCGAATCTATGATAAATATTAAAAAATTCTTAATAATATAAAGGGTTAGGCGATTGAAGTGTTACAAATTACACAGAGATATGTTTGTCAAACTGATATTGCCAACTACGTCAAATTCATATGAATGACAGCTATTTATATTGTTTACAAATTACCACAAGCATTTGCGTCTAAGTTTTATAGAACTAATATTATTCGAAATGGAATTAAAAAATAAGTGTGATTGCATTATATTTGGTTGGAAAATTACAACTAGCTATTGTGCTTGAGCTCAAATATCTCAATGTGAATAAAATGTTTGTGTATCGTACCTTAAATCGTTATAATAGCTCAGGCAGAGTCACCAAATGCTATAGTGGTGGACGAAAAAAAAACAGCAACATTGCCTAAAATGGTTCGGAAAGTGAAGGCTCGACTTAAACGAAATCCACGTCGTAGTACTAATCAAATGGCCAAAGAACCGATAATATCTGAACGAAGCATCTGACGCATTTTCCAAAATAAGCTCAAGGTAAAGCTTTAAAAGTTCCAAGGCACAAGATCTTGCACCAAAGCAACAAAAAGTTAAACTCGAATGAGCAAAGGAGTTGTTACGCTGGGCCAATTTGGAGAGCAAGTTGAGAACTAAAAAATAAGCTAGTTTCGATACGCTGAAGAAAGCTTTTATTCAGGAATAGGCCAAAATACTGGAAGATCACAGCCATAGTCAAGACAAAAGGTGGCCACATCAAGCTAGAGTGAATGGATTGTGAAATTTTAATTATTTTCACAAATTTTTGTAATTTGAATCAATAAAAAAACCTGATTTCTAGGAAGTCAATTGGAACGCATACACACTCGTATGTATAAAAACTGGTTAATACCTGCTGCCCAAAAACAAAAAAAAAATTATTACTATGTAGCAAAACGCAGTCTTAAGTTATACACTAACAATGCTATGTATTTTATCTGTTATGTAGGCTGATTTACAATTTTCGAAGATTTCGATTTCATGAAGGTCTTCCAGGAATGTAACGGAACAGAAGGGCGAGGCAAGAAATGATTGATTGTTAAGTGTTTTAAAGTATGGCTTGTGTAAGTTAGTAGGGTAGGTATGATAGTATGTACAATATTTATATCAATTGATTTAATGAAATACATTTTCTTTAATAAAATAAATTTTGTCGTCCTGAAAAGGACGGATTAATTGATAGTTAATTCTCCACGTATATGTATTCGTATTTTAATAAATAAAATAAAATAATTTAAGCCTTCTTTTCTGTTTTCTTTGGCAAAAGTACAGCCTGAATGTTTGGTAGTACACCACCTTGTGCAATTGTAACACCAGACAATAATTTGTTCAATTCTTCATCATTACGTATGGCCAACTGTAAATGACGAGGAATGATTCTTGTCTTCTTATTATCGCGTGCTGCATTGCCAGCCAATTCAAGAACTTCAGCAGCCAAATATTCCATAACGGCAGCTAAGTAGACTGGAGCACCTGCACCAACGCGTTCAGCATAATTGCCTTTACGCAATAATCGATGAATACGACCAACTGGAAATTGTAATCCAGCACGATTTGATCGTGACTTTGCCTTGCCTTTAACTTTACCACCTTTACCACGACCAGACATAGTTGAGTTGAGTTTCTAGTAGTTGAGATTTATAAAAATTGGATCTATTTTTTTTTAATGTTGTTGTTGAAAATTGAGTTCGAGTCGGTAAAAGTTAATACCTTGACTCAATTATAGTGGTAGACATTTCTAGATTATGTCCACTGGGTAAATGACGAGTGCTCAATTAATTTTATTGTTTAGTTTAGTTAATAATGGTACGGATGTCCGCGTATCTTCCTGTAGTGTGAATAGGTTGTTGGTGTAGATTTTGCAATAAAGTGTTGTCATGTGCATCTATTGATTTGAATAATTTGAGAGCCCTGTCTTTAATGTATAGTTTGATAGGTGTGATTTTTAGATCCCTTTGAATATCGACATTTCTTATGTACCAGGGAATGTTAAATATTTTTTTAATGGCTATATTTTGACATGTTTGAAGTTTGTTGAAGTTAGTTTTTGAAGTTTTGGAGAAAGCAATGAAGCCATATGATAGCGCCGGACGCATTATCTGGGTATAAAGCAACTTTTTATTTATGATACTTAGAGCCTTGTTTTTGTAGAGCGGTCGTAAATGGTTTAGCATTGTGTTGATTTTATTTCTTAGATTGTATATGTGCGTGCTCCATTGGAATTTCTTGTCAAATGTAATCCCCAGGTATTTGATGTGGTCTTCCCAGTCTATATCGGTGTCATTTACTTTTAATTTTGGTGGATATTGCCACCGTTTTCTGGTTATGAAAATTGCCTTCGTTTTATCGTTATTAATTTTAATTTTCCATTTTTGGAAGTAAGAAGTGACACAGTCAACATGTTCCTGTAATGTGTTACTGACGTTTAAAGTATTTTTATCAGCATAGAATATACAGGTATCATCTGCATATAGGGCTAGTTTAGATGGTTCTAGCTTTGGAATGTCGGAAGTGAAGAGATTGTATAGGGCTGGAGACAATGGAGAGCCTTGAGGCACCCCTGCTTCAATAAATCTGGGGGTTGATAGATGATTATTGATTTTGACTCTGAATTGTCTTTTATGCATGAAGCTACCAATGATTTTGATGATGTTGAGAGGTAGATTTAGGTCGTACATTTTAGAGATGAGGCCATCGTGCCAAACTTTATCAAACGCTTTCTCAACATCAAATATTATCATGCCCGTCGATTTATTTTCTCTAAGTGCAGATTGGATGTATTGTGTCACTCTTGCCAGTTGTAGATCGGTCGAATGGTTGGCTTTGAAGCCGAATTGTTCGTCCGGTATAAGTTTTAGGCGATTTGTTTCGGTCTGCAGTCTATTTAGAATGACTCTTTCAGCTAGTTTCCCCATAACTGGAAGTAGGCTGATAGGTCGCCAGTTTTGCGGGAATGTGTGGTTCTTGTTGGGTTTCGGGAGCACAATTACTAATGCTTCTTTCCATTTATCTGGAAATTTACCTAACTGTAGCATGGCATTGATTATATTATTAATTATGATGATTGATGCTACAGGCAGATTTTTGATACAGCGGTTACTAATTTTATCAGCACCTGGAGCCGATTTTGTTTTGATAGAGTAGATAATGGCTTGCAGTTCTTCGACGCTGCACGGCGAGATAGGTGAATCAGGGATTCTGCTCAAAATGGCTTCCGCTCTTTCTCCAATTAATTCTTCTTCGTCTACATCATCAGAAATGTCATGGTTATCTAAGAATTGTGACTCGAGGGAGTTTGCAAATTCTTCGGCTTTATCCTCATCAGCGAATTTGAGCCCATTGGGACCGTGTATTGGTGGAATTTGAATCTTGTTTTTCAGTCTGAAATATTTGCTGATATTCCAGAAGGCTTTATCACCAGTTTCGAAGCTCATTAGAAATTCGTTCCATTTGTGGTTTTTGAATTCGCGAACCAATTTTCTTATGACATTGGTTTGAAGGTTTGCTGCTCTCTTCAGTGCGGGGTCGTTTGTTCGAAGGGCCCTTTTTCGTAGTCTATTTTTGTTTTTAATTAGGTTTCTAATGAACCTTGGGAGTATAAAATAGTTCTTGGCGCTGATGGATTTTATGGATGAGTTATTGGAGATTGAGTCTTGGATTTTTGAAGTGACTATTTCTATGGTGTTATTAAGGTCTTCTATTGAGTTTATGGGGCTATTGAGGGAATAGTTTTCCATTTCATGACGGAATTGAGTCCAGTTTGTCATCGTTATCACTGGGGGTGGAGATTCGAAAAACATGTTTTCAATAAAGAACAGAACCGGCTTATGATCTGAGTTTAACTCCTCCAGTACTTCGATATGACAATTAGCATCCAAAGATCTTGAAATACCGATGTCAAGTATTCGGGAGGCCCCGTGGCAAAAGTGTGTAGGCTCTGTTGGGCAATGTAATGTTAGTGCCTGTTCTGTGATTAAATTATCTATCTCTCTTCCTGCTCTGTTTGTGCTTCTTTCTCCCCAATCTCTATTGTAAGCGTTGAGGTCGCCCGCAACAAACGTGGGTTCGTCCACATCTAGTAATGAGGATAGATCATTTAGGTACGTGCTGTTGGTTGGTGCTTTATAAACAGAAGATAATTTTAATTGAAAGTTATCTGAGATTATCTTGATAGTGGTAGCTTCAAGAGAGTTTAGATTATTGGTGATGAGATGATGATTGATCGAGTTTTTAATGATTATAGCGGTGCCTCCACCTTGCCTATTTGTTCTGTCCTCCCTGTATGTTATATAATTAGGGATTTTAAATCTGATCCCTGGTTTTAAAAACGTTTCTTGGACCAGGAGAACGTCGATCTTGTGTTCGTGAAGGAAGTGAATTACTTCATCTTTTTGGTTAAAGATGGAATTGGCGTTCCAAGAAACTATTTTAAGATTGAGTGTTGTACTTGTCATTAGTTGGAATTTGGCATTATATGGTGAACCATATACTGGATCATGTTTTGCATCATATAATTGAATTGTTCTTGCATATTAGCAAAAAATTTCTCGAATTGAGCAGCTGGGAGAATAGGGTTTGAAGTTTTTTGTTGTGAAGAAACTTTGGGCTTGGCAATGCTTGCGTATGAAGCCGCAGGTGTCACCTTTGTGTTTATATTGTTGGGCAGGTGGACTTGTTCCTTGATTGTGATCTTCTTGGAGAAGTTGCGAGGATTTTGAGGACAACCCCCATAGCTGGCTGGATGGTCTCCTTTACAGTTAACGCATTTTGGCGTGGCCTCTTTAGGTTTTTTGCATTGTGAATGATGGTGCGAGCTATCGCATTTGACGCACTTGGGGATAGCTTTGCAATTGGTCGCCACATGACCGAATTGCTGACAATTGTGGCATTGAGGAGGGCCCTTCAGCGGGCGCTGAGCTTCAATAGTAACTCTCAAGTGGCAGATGGCACTGAGGTTAAAAATGTTTGATTGATCCTTTGGCAAACGTATTTTTATGAGTTTATTATTATTTTGCCTGGTTCGTAGATAGTGGCATTCCAGGATATTGTATCCTTGGAGTTCCAAATCTTCTTGGATCTCTGACGGACTTAATCCTTCTAGGCCCTTTATAATTATATTTAAATTTTTTTCTTCAGAGAGGAAATGCGTGTGGTATTGTGTATGGTTATTGTTGAAAAATCGTGTCATGTTTCTATGGTCCTCAATGGTCTCGGGAGTGATTTGAATGCCCAGATAGACTGATTTGGCTTCTGAGTATTTAATTTTACGAACTTCAAGTTCCTTACGGATTGTGTTCCATTTGTTGGATTCACGTAAGGTGATTGGTACTACTTTTGGGATTTTCTTGTCAACCGTCTTACCTGCATCATTTTGAAGCTGTTCATCTTGCTGAGATTTCGGATGCTGTTGTTGATGTATGACTTGATCGTTCGACTGCTGAATAGTCTGTTGATGCTGCTGATGATATTGTTGTTGTGACTGTTTGGGTTGCTGCTGTTGAATTGCGACTTGTTGTTGTTGTTTTAGTTGTTTAATTTGGCGTTTGGATTTTACGTCAATATAACCATCATTAAAATCTTGGTCGCACTCCGAGTCTGGAGAGCTGGAGCCCTCCGGGGGGAGAACTATCTCCTCGTCGTTAGCTGGGGAGGCAATTTCCATTTCATCCTCACTTGGGCCTGCTGAAACGCGAGGGGAACTAGGAAGGGATGGCGGAGACACCTTTTTCCTTTTATTAGAACGGGCGAGCTTGGCCACTAATGTAGCGCTTTGGGCGCTTAGCTGGTTCTCCAATTTGGAACACCGCTCTTGAAGTGTTTGAAATTGTTGAAGCAGTTTTGAGTAATTCTCCTGTAGAAGCTCATTGAACTTTTTTAGTTCAATGAATTCCTCAGTGCGGACTGGATTTGGAGTGCAATGATCTTGGGAAATGCTTGGGGGCACTGGAATAACTTCATTATTTGCCATTTCCATCAAATTGCTAATTACAGATGTGCCTTTCAAACTGTCAATGCACAGTTTAAAAAACACTGAACAGTTTGAAACTCACTGAACAGTTTGACAGTCACTGGAAAATCGATTTTGCACCAACAGTTTGAAAGTCACAAGTGACTCTCAAACTGTTACTTGACCAAGTGATAGTCAAACTGTAGTATTGGTGGTATTTTATACCAAGTATTTGGAACTTGAGTGCTTGAATACTTGAGTCTAAAGTACTTGAGAGCTTGAGTGCTTGAGCACTTGAGACTTGAGTACTTGGGTATTTGAATTCTTGAAAAGTTGCGCTAATGTAACTTCAAATAGTTGAGTTGAGTTTCTAGTAGTTGAGATTTACAAAAATTGGATCTATTTTTCTTTTTCAATCGTCCAATCGTCCAATCGTCCAATCGTCGATCGTCCAATCGTCGATTTGGGGCAATTTCCGTTTCTATATAAACATTTTTCAAACGAAAGTTTAAAGCAATTTTTTATTTTAAATTGCGTTTAGAAAAAGTATATGAGATAATTTGTCGGCATCATTAAAAAAAAATAGATCCAATTTTTATAAATCTCAACTACTAGAAACTCAACTCAACTATGTCTGGTCGTGGTAAAGGTGGTAAAGTTAAAGGCAAGGCAAAGTCACGATCAAATCGTGCTGGATTACAATTTCCAGTTGGTCGTATTCATCGATTATTGCGTAAAGGCAATTATGCTGAACGCGTTGGTGCAGGTGCTCCAGTCTACTTAGCTGCCGTTATGGAATATTTGGCTGCTGAAGTTCTTGAATTGGCTGGCAATGCAGCACGCGATAATAAGAAGACAAGAATCATTCCTCGTCATTTACAGTTGGCCATACGTAATGATGAAGAATTGAACAAATTATTGTCTGGTGTTACAATTGCACAAGGTGGTGTACTACCAAACATTGGTAGCAGGTATCAACCAGTTTTTATACATACGAGTATGTATGCGTTCCAATTGACTTCCTAGAAATCAGGTTCGCTGTGCCACTATTTTTTAAGAATGCAAGTTTATTATTCAGGGTTAGATAATTGAAGTGTTACCTATTCAAGCGATCACATTATTTTTTTATTGATTCAAATTACAAAAATTTGTGAAAATAATTAAAATTTCACAATCCATTCACTCTAGCTTGATGTGGCCACCTTTTGTCTTGACTATGGCTGTGATCTTCCAGTATTTTGGCCTATTCCTGAATAAAAGCTTTCTTCAGCGTATCGAAACTGGCTTATTTTTTAGTTCTCAACTTGCTCTCCAAATTGGCCCAGCGTAACAACTCCTTTGCTCATTCGAGTCTAACTTTTTGTTGCTTTGGTGCAAGATCTTGTGCCTTGGAACTTTTAAAGCTTTACCTTGAGCTTATTTTGGAAAATGCGTCAGATGCTTCGTTCAGATATTATCGGTTCTTTGGCCATTTGATTAGTACTACGACGTGGATTTCGTTTAAGTCGAGCCTTCACTTTCCGAACCATTTTAGGCAATGTTGCTGTTTTTTTTTT
>NW_024031795.1:0-14101 GCF_002237135.1 Teleopsis dalmanni | reverse complement strand
AAAAAATTAAGAAATTTTTTGCAATAAACAGAAAAATTAAAGATAATTTTTCTTAGAGAAAAGACAAATAAAGTTAATAAAGTGAAATAGTGAATAAAACGATAATTTGTTAATAAACTTTTAATTAACAAATATAATAACAATAATAACTCGTACGCATAACTAGCGACGAGGAAAAACACAGCCAAAATTTAAAGATAAATTTTGCTGAAATAACAAAAGTGTTAACTCGTACGCTTAACTAGCGACGAGGATAAAAGCAAAAATTTAAGAAAATTTTTGCAACAAATAAAAATCGAGAAAAATTAAAGATAATTTTCTCATTAAAAGTGATAAGTGAACAAAGAAAAAATTTTAAGACAAATAAAATAATACTAATTCCTAAAAAAAACAATAAAACATAAAAACAATAAAAGTGAAAAAGTGCATATTATTATAAAAGTGCATAATACTATATTATAATAAGTGAATATTATATTATTAACATAAAAAGAAGATTATTTATAAACAATAATAAAAACAATAATAACAACATATTTAAAAGTGAAATGAAGCCTTTTCCTTGCGGGTTTTGCGATTTAGATTTCGATACAAGTGAAGAACGCGAACTTCACGTAAAAATACATAACGCGTGTGCTTTCTGCGGTAAAGATTTCAAAACCAAACAAAATTTAGACTATCATTTGAATTTCCACGAGGAAATATTCGGGAAATCGGAAAAAGAAGTGAACGAATTCCTTAGTGACGAAGCACTAGAGGAATTTAGTTATCAATTACGCGACGAACACCGCGAATTTTGTAAAGAATACGACAAATCCGAAGAAGGGAAAAGAGCTAACGAACATTTAAAAAAGCATAGAGCTTATTTAAATATTGACTACGATAAATATGACAAATACAAAAAACCGAAAAAGTGAATAAAAACCAAAATAAAAAAATTAAAAACAATAATAATAATAATAAAAGTATTCAAAAATTGTGTATCCAAATGAACAGTATAAAAGACATAATAAATAAGTCGAAAGGTTACACAAAACTAAAATATTGCGAAAACTGCGGAAGCAGTATACACAACACCAAACAGTGCCAAAAACAATAAAATTAATCAAACAAAAAAAAAAAAACACCATTAACAAAAATAAAGAACACATAAAAGAACCAGCCATCAATTACAAAGGACAGACAGCACAGATCGTATAGCGATCACACCAGCAAACAAACAGCAAACCTGCCATCTATAATATTTCATCAAGCAGAGACAACAACCCCATAGAGAACCAGCCAACTTACAAGAAGACAGACGGACCAAATAAGGAAAGTACAATTCATTCTACAATTTTTTTTTTAAACAAAATATATTTTATTCATATATATTAAAATAAATAAAATAATCTATATATATAACAAAATAAATTATAATTAATATGTTAATCAAAAATAAACAAATTAAAAAATAAATAGATTGTGCAAATTAAATTTAATAAATATTCCTTTACTTTTAAAATATTCCTGTTGTACATATTGAAAATAAAAATTATTCTCTATATATTAAAATTATTCAAAAATAAAATATTCATTTTCTATTAAAGATTATATTCTGTCATATATATTTAAATTAAGCATTCTTTTCTACATAATTATAATTCCATGTGTTATCTGAACACAATCAAAATTAAATAATTCAAAATAAAAACAGTGCTATTCAAAACAAATAAAATATTCTTTTCTTTACATTAAAATAAAATTTGAGTCCCATATATTACGATAAATAAAACACTAAAAATGGAAGACACAGCTATCCTAAATCTATTATTACAGTTAATAAAGAACGTAAACGAATTTGACGGAACAGATAAAGCTCAACTACCAGACTTTTTAAATCAAGTAGAATCATTCACCCCAATTTTAAATAAATTAAATGAAGAAAACACGAAAATAGCCTTCTCATTCCTTAGGAATAAATGCACAGGACAGACCAGACACACATTAAACAAGGAAAACACAGCAACATGGCCAGAATTGGTTACAGCTCTAAAAAAATATTATGGAGAAAAAGAAACTAGCACCGAACTAATGGACAAATTAAAAACTCTAAATCTTTTTGGAACCATTGAAAATTATTATTTTCAAATAAATAAAATAGTAAGCAGATTAAATACCAGGAATCTAACACACGAAGACGGGACCTACACAACTGAAGACATAAACAGAATAGCATTCAACACATTCAAGAACCACTTACCTGAACCAACCAAAACATTAATTCTTGCTAGGAACCCAACAGATTTGGAAGCAGCATACGAAATCATTATAGAAGCCAGACATCAAAATTTCACACAACATGGACCTCCAAATAGAAACAGCAACAATAGAATAAACACCAATTTCAGTAACAACTATACAAGAAACAATAATAATAGAACTGATAGATTTAATAATAACACAAATAACAATAGATTCAGTAATAACAGAAATAACAATAGATATAATAATAACAATCCTAGATTTAATACAAATAACAGTACAAATTACAGACCAAATAACACATCATTTCCCAATAACAATAACAATAGAAATATAGAAATAATAGAAATACCGATAATAATACAAATAATAATAGCGCTAATAATAATAATAGAACATTACCTAATACACCTGCAAGACAGAGACCAATGACGAACAATAACCCAAATAACATCAATGCCCACAATAGGAGTGTTTTTGTACCCCAAAGTAATCAAACCAGACGCTCAAATGGACCACAACCAATGGACATAGCCCTAATAATAATAATAGAACATTACCTAATACACCTGCAAGACAGAGACCAATGACGAACAATAACCCAAATAACATCAATGCCCACAATAGGAGTTTTTTTGTACCCCAAAGTAATCAAACCAGACGCTCAAATGAACCACAACCACTGGACATAGGAACAGTTCTAAATACACCCGTCCACATTCAACATACCGAGCAGGATTTTCAAGGAAGTGCCTCAGCAACTTCCCTATATAAAAATAGAAAACCCTATTAAAACACTATACTTTATAATAGACACAGGTGCTGAATACAGCATAATAAATACAAACTTATGTCAACCAAAATGGAAATATGACATAAACATAAATATTTCTGCACTAAATAATATCATAAATATAAATAAACTCTGTAGATTCCCGATATTTAAAGAATTTAATTTACCCAACTATCATTGCGAATTTCTAGAACATAATTTTACACAGAACTTTGACGGATTAATAGGGATGAACATTTTAAAAGACATAAACGCTACCGTAGACTTACCAAATAGACAATTAATAACAAACACTGCAACAATTCAAATATTTTTATCCAAAGAAGAAGAGGAATACAACAAGACAACATACAAAGGAGATCCAATTGAAATTAATAACAATCAAATAAATATAAATAATATAAACTCATTTATTAAAGTGGATAATCTGCAACCATTCGAAAAAGACATCTTGTATAAAACTATAGGCAAATATAAAGATATATTTTACAAAGAAAATGATTGTCTGACATTCTCGAATGACATTAAGCATAAAATAAAAACACAAAACGATATACCCATTTATTGTAAATTGTATAGGTACCCTGAAATACACAATGACGAGGTAAATACACAAATCAACGAAATGTTACAACAAGGTATTATAAAAGATTCAAATAGTCCATACAACAGTCCAATTTGGATAGTACCCAAAAAATTGGACAACTCTAACGTCCAAAAATGGCGGATTAAACTTAACGAATTCGACTTTGACATTGACTACATTAAAGGGAAAGAAAACATTGTAGCAGACGGACTTAGCAGGATAAATCTCGAAAGTAATAACAATGGAAAAGATGACATTGAAATTAATCTTAACGAGCTCTTTGATGACAATCAAACTGTCCACAGTGCAGAAACTGACAGTATGGATTTCATCAGAATTACAGAATTGTGTTTCATTTTTTTTACGCGTGCGCGAACGAAACTATATAAACCGTAGTATTTTAAGAAATAAATCAGTATCAAACGAATACTCAAGCCTTTCATTTCACATTTTGGTCCTTCGAGGCCAAGGAAAGTGCGGTAATCCTCCCCCACCAGCGGTAAGACACTTGTAAGAAAGTATTAAACCTTTCCTAAGAAGAAAGAAAAAATATATTAAATTAGTTAAAGTGATCCCCCACCAGCGGTAAGACACTTAACTAATAATAAAATAAATTTAGAGCCTTACAAACTCTAGATTACAAGTTCAATAAGAACAAATAATAAAATAAATTCAGACCCTTACAAACTCTAGATTACAAGTTCAATAAGAACTAATAATAAAATAAATTCAGAGCCTTACAAACTTTAGATTACAAGTTCAATAAGAATTAATAATAAAATAAATTTAGAGCCTTACAAACTCTAAACAAAAACGGTCAATAAAGAATAAACAATTTTTTTGTTATAACTTTCATTAAGGAAGATTATAATAAAAAAGTATTATTATAGTATTATTAAAAATATTATTTTAGTTAATAGCTAAGATTTTAAAGATATATAACGCATTGGCTGTTCGAAAAGAACGCCCAATAACATTCGGACCGAGTGCAGTTACTAAAAGCCACTGGTCTCCACCATCACCAGTAATTGATGAGCTTAACGCAGAATTAATGAGCAATATAACAGATTCAGTGCCACCTGTAGTGGCACTCTCTCTATTAAGAGATTAATTAATATTTTAATATTAATATTTATTTTTAATTTATTAAATTTTATTATAATAATATTTTTTTAAGACTCCTATGCTGAATGCCATCTACTTGAGAACCCAGTAGAGAGTCTGTTAAGCCAACTTGGCATCATAATATTTTTTTTTTATATGTATTAATATTAACTAATGTTATTTTTTAAATTAGAGATCAATCAAGTGTAACAAATGTTCTGTATCACGATAGAATAATCAATTGTAACAATTTATTTGTAACATTTGTATTGTTTTTAAAAAACCTGTTTTTACATTGTTGTTGCTATTTTTTATATACGACGAAATAAAATTATGGTTCGTGCGTTCACGTGCTTAACGAATTATCAATTGTCGATTTTTTAATTTATTTTTCAATTTTAACAAACCCATTCGAACCGTGGGTAAAAAAAGGAGGTGAATTGGTGCAAGAGCTCAGTATTTAAGGTTTGATCATAAACTAGGAATACTTTACAATTCACTCTTTTTTACAGAGTCAACTGTCAACAACATGGAACATTGACGGAATAGAGCTCCCTTCACAAGAAAGACCAGTAGCTGTCTTTCACAAGAGAGACAAATACATACTGAATGTATGTGTATGTTTAAAGAAGTAGTAAATGAATGTAAGCAAACTAACCAGGAACTTTTGCAACTTTTACGAGAGCAAGGTCAAAGAGATGACCAGTTTTTACAAGTAATGACCAATTTAATGAATAAATAAAATTAATATTAGTGTTATTATTAGTCAAGTCAATTATTAGTCAATAACTGTGTATATATTGTAAATTTATAGTTATTAGTATTAGAATAAGAATTAGTATGTAATAAACACTGTGTTCAATAATGAACATGTTTTATTATTCAAATTACTAATATTCAATTTCATATTCATCTTATATTAAGCCATTCTGCCTTAATAAAGGCGCTGGCAATATGTTCAATAATGAACATGTTAATTTAAGACAAATGCCAGTTTTCTCTTTAAAATCATAAAAAATTATATTAAAATTAAAATAATGCACAACTGTGCATATTAAACACGCTGGCAGGATGTTCTTAAATTGATAGTTTATTATTCCAAGCCTGTTATAGTTTAAATGCTTAGAATTATATACGAAGGAAAAAACACGGGTAATAAAAAACCCAAAACTAAAATAGTAACATTGTAGAATATTAAACACATTTTAAAATACATTTTATGATACACGGCACCGTATCGATAATAAAAATATATTTGTAAAATAATAAAAATCCTACGTGCCGGGATTTTATTGTATCCTTTTTTTTTTGTAATGCAATACAGTCCACTCAAACAAGCTATAACAGTTAATAAATATTGTAAATTAGTTAAGTTAGTTTTAAGATTATTTTTGTATCAATAATAACTTTTTGTGTGCTCAAATCTTCGGCTCCACTCACAAACCCGAAAATTTGTCACAAGTCATGCTCTTACATCCGGAAACATCCAGATGCATGATCATGCCCTCAGTATCATGTACAATGAGAAGATACCGGACACAGTGTTGGCTAGTCACTGGAGTTAGCACGCCTAACTACACCTAAATCCAAAACTTCCTCTTGATGGCAGACTTAGAAATTGGTACAGAAATAATTATAAATTAAGGGGAAAATTCCCTTTAACTTTTTACACTCTCTTTTTTCGGAGCCATTTTGTTTTTGTAATATATTTTTACCTGTTACGCTCTATTTTTGTATCCATTTTGACTTTGTAAAATCTGTTTTTGAAAGTCGAGACGGCTATGCCGGTTTGTAAAATTTTTGTCGACTTCAGTTGGATTGTTGTTTTTACAGGGAGTGCATGTTAACGCGTGTTATGTGTTGGTTTAGTTTTATTTAATTTTGTGTTGTGAAATGATAATAAATGTTGCATTATTATGGATTCATAGGAGATGTAAGTCATATTATATTGTATTTTTATATATACTCTATAAATATATAATTTTATATTTAATTTATGTGTACGTGTATGTGTATGTATATATATATATGTACATGTTATATATGTATGTGTATATGTATATGTATTTGTGTACGTATGTATGTATTTTTTATCTAATTTTGATTTTGTATTATAATTTTTGATTTCAATTTTAATACACTGAATGACATACCATATTGACGTATATTATCTTTCCCATTCTGATGAGTCCAGCTGGTTACTGGACGAAACATGTCAATGGAAACCATTAGTTAGTGGACTTTGTTGGTTTATACCAACTGTTAAACTTTCAAATATACTGAATTTTTGGACGAATATTTAGTTAGGTAATATGGACTGAATACTATAACTTATTTATTTCATTTATTTATTTTATACATATTTATTTAGAATTTTTCATTTATATTTTGTATTTTATATAATTTTGTTTTATATTTTGAAATTTATTTTTCATATTTATATTTTATATTTATATTTAATTTTAATATTTATTTTTAATTTTTAATACTTAATTTTTAATTTTTAATTTAATTTTTAATTTTATTTTAATTTTTGTAATTCAAATGTCAGGAACTTATATTATTAATATATAAGGTATACATTATGTTCGTACTTGAGATTTTACACATCATTTATAACTAATTTTATAATTTTTACTTCGATAGTTATTAAATGCAGATTTATGCATATTTAGTTTAGATTTCTTCACAACAGTGATTAGGGACTTGTCATTTGCGCATGCATTTTACCTTTAATATTTATGTATAATTTATTATAGACCTGATATTACAGCATAACTTAAGTCAAGTATATTTTTGAAAAGTTTTGATATAAGGGGATATTGTTTTAAAAATCCATCAAGAGTTAGTGTTTTTAAAAATAAGGCTAAGTATAATAAAACAGAGCTCAGCTCACCCCCCCAGAAACAGTCTCTGGCTGTTTGACTGAAGACATTTTTCAAGGCGGTCTTTTATACATAGAAAGTCTTTAATTATGTAAGGGTAACAATGCTAGTACCCAATAAAACAAATTTTGATATAAATACAGCATACTTTTTAAAATAAAATCAAATAAATTTAAAATAAAACTTAAATTCGATCGCATCTCTTATAACTTTCGCCTCCACATTATTTTTGCCAGCTCTTGTGTATCTAGGTTGTGAAGGTGCTGTAGACGCTGCTGATTTTGCATCTCTTACCCATGTGTACCTAACATCATCATTTTCTACTTTTGAAAAATTATGTAGCGTACAACAGGCTTTTATGATGACGTTAACATTTTCTGGTGCTACTTCCAAACCTCTGCCTACTTTGCGAAACCGTGCTTTCAGCTGTCCAAACGCATTTTCAATTACACGACGACATTTAGAAAGTCGGTAATTGAAATCTTTTTCCTTATTTGGCTGATTTAGATTATAAGGGAATAGTTTCATAATGTTTATTTATAGCTTCCTGATTTTTTATTACTTTCAATAATAACATTTTTAAATTAAACGAATGGCGTCTTTTTAACCAAATTAAAGCGAGTTTCTTTAATTTTTCTTGCTTATCCATTTTCAATTTAAAATTCTCTCGCTTTGTCAATAACAAAAAACATATGATACAGCAACTTCTTAATGATAATTTATACCGTCTGTCAGGGTATTTTTGAAATGATCATTTAATGCTGCTTAATGATAATTTAGCGTGCTCGTCTGTCAAGGGTATTAGATTTTAAAGATAAATAACGCATTGGCTGTTCGAAAAGAACGCCCAATAACATTCGGACCGCGTTGAAGAGACCAGTACTACACCGTTAATGACTGTTCAAACATGTGTTCCATCAATCCCTACCTGCATGGAGAACAATGACAAGGACCAAGATGTACTCCAATGTATGTGGAGCGACACAATCAACGAGCATAGTACGTCTCCACCACCACCAGTAATTGATGAGCTTAACGCAGAATTAATGAGCAATATAACAGATTCAGTGCCACCTGTAGTGGCACTGAAGAAGAAGAAATTTCAATAAAGAAGTGTTTAAATTTTTTTCAATTCAATTCATTATTGTACTCTTTTGATATAAATTTCAATGAAGAGGTGTTACGGATATGTTTAGGTAAATGTTTTGAAGTGCAATGAATATTTTACACTTTTGTTTGTGTTATATGTTTGCGTCTTTTATAATTTCATTGTTTGTTTATTGAGTGTTTTGTATTTTAATTGTAAATTTAATATTTTTATTGTGTGTTGAATAATGAACGTGCTTTATCTTGTATTTGAATAAAGAGAAATAAAATCAAAAAATACTTTTCCAGAATAACAAAAGTAAAAATAAACAACCCAATAACTGTAGTCATATTGATAATTGAACCTAAGTAAATAATAGTGTAATGTGATATGGGTACAAGACCACACATATCACAAAACACTCAAGTGTTCCGAATAATTTAAAGTAACCATTGACACAGTTCTATTTTAATAAAATTTATGACAAACTATTGTCAAGTAATATGAGCCTTTATTTTGTCATTGCTTTGAAGACGAATAACTGAGCCGCACATTGCACCATATGTGCAATATGCATAAAGCATGATATAGACGATGAAATTTGTTTGCAAACAAGGTTTGTTGGCTATCAAATTGCATCGTCTATACTCAAGTTTGCAAACCAAAATTTGGTTTGCAAACTAGTTTGCAGTGAAATTAAAATTTTTCAATTATTTGTTAAGTTTGCAAACTCGTTTACTTGTGTATATCGAAATTTGCAAACTTCTCATAATTTAAGAATTTTGGTGAGCGTCGGACGAGCAAAGATTGCGGAGAAAAATTGAAAAATAATTGAAAAAGTTTTAGACATTTATTTTCGTTAAAAGAAACAAATTTGAAAAAAGCAATTATTAAAGAAATTTATATTTTTAAAAATTATTCTATCGCGAGAATAAATTTTTATATAATAAAAAAAAGTGAAATTGGCTAAAACAATTATTTTGTGCGTGAATAAAATATTGATATGGCTTTTCCGCATAATAATATATATAAAGAATTAATTGAAGAGTATAAAAGCGAACGGTGTTTGTGGGAAGTCAAAAGTGAAACATATAAAAATAAATATTTGAAAGCGAAGGCTTGGAATAAGTTATTGCTAAAATATAAAGAAGCTTTTCCAGATGCCACTTTAGAACATGTAAAAAAAAAATTAATGGTATGCGGATCTGTTATAGGCGAGAACTAAATAAAATAAAAAAAAGTGAAAAGTCTGGTGCTGGTGCGGAAGATTTGTATGTACCATCATTATGGTACATACAATTACACTGTAGTATAGTAAACTGAATTAACAAAAACAATCTTTAATAAATCGTGTTTAATTCCAAGAAATATGAAATATTTATATAATAATCTTAATAATATACTGCTATTACCATTACCTCAATTTCTTCAGTTTCGATTATTGTTTTGCACTCTGTACTTGCTCCGCTGTTGATATGAACGCTGTAGAAAATAAATCAAAATGAAGTTTGCCAACCTTGTTTCAAAGTGTATAGCAAAGCGCATATTCGGTTTGCAAATTTGGTTTGAAAACAAATTTCATCGTCTATATCATGCTTAAGTCAAAACTGTGTCAATAGAATAAACGGTTTCAAGTAAAAACATATGTAGAACACTTGCATTAGTAAATATAACACCATTTATTGATAAGATATTTCTGTAAGAATATTATATACGTCTAATATGGGTTAACCAATTAGACGCAAGTATTATAAGTATTAACCAATAGAATCAGTACATAAGATTCTATTGGAAATGAGTATTAGGAAACAATGTTAGATTTAAGAATTAATAATTAATAAAAATCAGTCTTCTACAAACACTGAAAGCGACGTGTCTTTTATTTCTACAAAGATAATACTTTACAATAGGTTCACCACATTGCTTACATGAAACTTAAATATCAAATTTATTTTTATCAATATTGTAACAAATGCCGTCAAGGCGTCTCTGCATGGGATTGTAAAGATGAATATAGATAGATTTAATTTTCAGTTTGTTCTAAACAAATAACCGCATCTAATCGTTGTATACTTACGGATTGTAGTGGACCTACCTCACTTAATTCTTAGCCACTTAACATTACTCATAAATAATAATAGTAAGCAGATTTATGAATTGGTTGCACTTCATGCATACCGTACAAGAAGCATAAGCAAAGCGTCATAAACAAAAGAGTTTCGTATTACCAACGAAAATATTGCCACACGCTGTTCCAATTGCTGAACACATGTTACAATATTTTCAATAGTAATATTTCCTATATTGCTAAAGACATGTGCAAGCAATATTGTCAATGCACTCTAATAATAACTTTGACGTTTGACCTAAATGAGCAAACAGTGTCGTCGCTATGCAATGCATTCTGCAAGGTCAGCAATCACTTTGATTGGCTGCGGTTATACTTTTCCAGGTTTTGTCTGGAATAAAGAGGCGGAGTCTTGAGATCGCTAGAATCTAGAAAAATGTATAAATACCCAAACTATTGTTCAATAAAATCAGAATATATACTTATGACTGCAGATATACATGCGTTGTTGAATTTTATTCTTACTCCTTCTGGCCAAGTAACACTGGCCTAGGTACCAGCGGTAACAAGCCGCTTGATAACTTGTTCTTGATTGCATCAGTAGGTTTTTTGATGCATGCTCGTATCAGGCAGGGATAATTACACGCACTTACAGGACATGTATTACGTCTCATTTTACCTGACGATCCAGTCTACATCTGAACGGACTAACAAATTACACTAGCTCCATTGATAAAGAAGTTCCATTGATAAAGAAGTTCCATTACATGGTGATCCAGCCATTACATTGATTGAATATTGTCCATTCTTCCATTACATGGCGATCCTGCAGGCTTCAATGCCAAGCGGACCAATAATAAATTACATCAATTAAAATTATAATTATCAATTATATATTACATCAATTATAATTATAATTATCAATCATAAATCACATCAACTAAATTGATTGAAGTCAACACAATCCTAGACGATATGATAGATGAAGCGACCTTCCACGCAATTTTCCATAAGTACGAGCTAATACTGCAAGCAACAAAGGCAACTCCAGAAGAATACGTACCAGAACAAGTAGCGCAACGCGAAGAAGTACATCCAACATATGTACCTACACCACGATCGGCTGGCCCAAAACCAATAACTATAGAGGAATACAAAAGGCGGCAAGAGACAAGGAGACAACCTACCACACCTGACACTCCACCACCACAAAAGAAACCTAATAGACGAAGAGGGAAAGCATTTCGCCAACGAAAGCAAATTGCCCAACTGTACGAGAGGTACAACCTGGCGACAACTATTGCAGAAAAGAAGGAGATCAAGCTGAAAATAAAGAACCTGCGGAGAAATAAGCAGAAATAACATATTACATTTCTATTATATTTTGTATTTTTTTTATGTATGTATTTTGTATGTTTAGAATAAAAAAAAAAAATAATAATAAATTTTCTTTTATAAATATGAATAATTTCAATTGTTTTGTCTGTGGTAAAAGTCACCAAACAAGTAACAAATTAAATATACATATAAATAAGAAACATTTTAAATTGATTAATTATGTAAATAAATTATTTAAAAATTGAATATAACAAAAAAAAAAAAAATAAAAAATTTTTTACTAGAACCAATATTATTAAAATGGGATTTTGGAATAAAATTTTTAGTTCAATTCCACTCATATTCACAGGATATGAAATAGGCAAAACAATTGAAAATAAAAACAATAATATTGTAAACAATAATATGTCAAATATAAGTTATTTAGAAATGATATTATCAGTAACTGTAATAATAATAATAATCTCATTTATCGTTAAGCAAATTTATAAAAAATTAGAACGTAACCTTGTTAGACAACAGGTACAAATATGAATAAGAAAATATAATGGCCACATGGCAAAAAATTTACCAAAATATATTAGTCGAAAAAGAAAATTTTAATAAAGCATACAAATGCTTAAATAAAACTAAAAGAACAAGAAAGATACTGTAAACAAGCATTTACAAACACTTTTCTCCACACTTGAATCAATACGAAGTATACTAAACGTATACAACGTTAAGTTTTCAAAAGAACATAAAGAAACTGGTTTAGAAATTTTCTGGCATTTAAGAGACAAATTGATAAAAATATTATCACAATACAATACTGATATGTCAATACCACACTCTATATCAACACCAATACCAACACCAATCACCTACATTCCTGAAAATTCAAACACTGAATCTGATAACACAAGAAGAACCATGTCTGATTTCAATTTAGAAGTAGCTACAAAGGCTATTCCCAGCTTCTCAGGAAATCACAGAGATCTAGAACCCTTCTTAAAAATAATTGAAATTATTTATAATGGTCTCACGCCTATAGGCAAAAGTTCACTTATTGATTTTATACTTTACGTAAAATTATCGCAAATAGTACGAACAAACATAACTGCGATTCAACAGCCCACAACACTAGAAGAATTAAAAAACCTGTTATCAAGTAAATATAAAACAACAACCACTATACCGAAACTACAAAACCAACTAGCCAACTTAACGCAGAGAAATCTGAACATTTCTAACTACAAAAATAAAATTCTCTATTTAATATCCGAGCTAAATAAACTTCAAATAGCACAAATTGGCCCTAATGCCACACTTGAACAAAAAACACTTATCACTCAGCTAAATGAACAATATAGCTTAACCGTATTTAAAAATAGTTTAAACGACCAATTTAAACAAACTATTTTTTCCGCACTCCCAAAATCTTTTGACACAGCCGTAGACCTAGCCCTAGAACTTGAACAAATTAATGATAATAACAACGCAAGGGTTATGTTTATCTCTAATAATAAACGATATAATAATCACAATAACTACAACACTAATGACCATAGAAAGTACCCCAACAATAACACTTTCAGAAATAACAACAATTCAGGAAACATTACCAATTTCAGCAGGACAAATAATAATAATTTTAGAAACAACAACAGTAATAACAACTTTTACAATAATAGTACTATACAAAGACCAAACAACTACAACAACCGAAACAATTTTAGACCAATCAACAATAATAACTACAGGCCCAATAATAACAGACAAGGACAAGAATCAGAGTAGATTTATCTGATTATGATTTTGAAATTATTTACAAACAAGGCAAAATAAATACAAACGCAGATGCACTGTCACGCATCAAAATAGATAGCGATACACTGAGAGCAATGATACCTACTACAGAAAATGACGTAGGAAATATAAAAATTAACATATTAACAAGGAGCAAGGCCGCAAAATTAAATAAGAATGAAGAAATTAAGCATGCATGTAAAAATAA
>NW_024031794.1:0-14118 GCF_002237135.1 Teleopsis dalmanni | reverse complement strand
GAGCGTGTTTTAATATGTTATCAACCAGAAAAACAAATTTATAATTAATAATAGATTTCTGTGAGTTTTCCAAATCTATTTTAAATCCTCTGAAAGGTCTTTTAAGAAATATTATCTTACCACCGGAAGGGATTATAAGCTTTAAAGTTATTAAATATTTGTGGCAACAGAAACAAAATTAAAGCATTAAGATGTGTCTTAAATTGACCAGACAACATATTAATTTCAAATATAATGAAAAATGGAAGTCAAGTTAGCGATACAAGTCTTTTGTAACATATTTCATACTTTAATAAAACTGTTGAGGAAACTGAAGATTTCTTAGGATGTTCAAATGCAGTTGCATTACTAATTGCTGAATTCATTTCATTGATAAAATTTTGGATTGCAATAATTCTCAAACGCTGTGTTCGAACAATCTCTCTATATTCAATATATTGCAAAGAATTAGCAATTATAAAATAGCAATCTCTTATTTATATTAAAGAATTCTTAACATAGTAAATGTAAAGTTTATTGATGTGTAAATTCAATAGCAAAACTTACAGAAACGTTTTCAAGGGTAACAACGATATTTTCCATATACGTTTCAGAACACATCTTCAATAAACAGACAAAAATGAGAATCTATAGCCAATTTTAATTCGGGAATATCTTAATTTCTGATTGACCTGTAAAAATTGTGGATTAGTAGAAAATGACCATGTGTTTAACTTTGTTTTAAATATGTTCTGAGAATCAGATCAAAAATTCGGATTCTAATTGCTAACTTTTAAGTTAATCACCTTTGTATAAGCTAGTATGAAAATAAAAGAAACTGAAACCTTTAAATTCCAGTAAAGTTTTAACAAAACCTTTTTGGTTTTTACGCCCAACTGTTTTAACTAAATAAAAAAGAATGAAATTCTCATAGGAACGACAGAATTTTTGTTCCTTCTTATATAATAAAATGATAAAAGTCACTAGGACTTCGGCAGTCTTATTACACTCGCAAAAAAAGGTCTTTGAGATAAGCTGCAAGCATTTATATATCTTTAAAACATATTTAACACTAACTCCGAGGAATTTGGAATTAAGTATAAAATTTTTTATCGTGCCGTTAAAATTTACCTGAGTTAAAAATTGATGTAACAAATACAAAACCAATTGCCACACTTTATGGTACTCGTATTATTTAGGAAATATTTTCTGTGATCAGTGGGAAAATGTGATTGGACCAAGTAGGTATGCATTAAATACATATTTTTATTTTTGTCAGAAAGTTTAATTATTATATCTTTTTTTTTTGCAACTCAGGGAGTATCTTTTAGAAGAAAAACTCTGATCATATTCTTTTTACTTTGTTTAGAGTAACAATTTTTATGACCAATAGGAAAGCCTAGGCGAAAATATAACGACATACAGTACTTTTGCTACCAAACTTTTGTCATTGCAAGAACATTATGCGTGGTAAAGAATCACATCCTACTCACACTGATTCTGCAAAATGCATAATGCAAACCAAAGCGAATAAAAGTCAGAAAAAGTCTTATAATAAATCTATTGGATGAGATTAACAGTCTATCCAACCGAAATTGTATAACTGTTCAAAACACGAACGGGATCAGCTTCATTCGTTGAAATGCATACACTTTTTTATATGGCTCTTTAAAATATATATAATCTGCAATTCATGTACAATATAATTAGACCATTTATATAAATACCGCTTAATTAAGTTTTCTATGAATAAAATACCTAAAAATTTCAGTTTCTCCATACATTAGCATAGAATCTTGCACAAAAGCTGAGGAAAGAATTGTAACCAAATTCTTTCGGGTAAAAAGTTTACTTGTATTAGGGATAACCACATTTTATTGTCAATGATACTAAGACCACTCTGCAAAATATTCTTTAGTACTGTAGCATATTTTTCGGTAGCCATAAACGAAATACCATTTGCACACATAATACAAAGGTAACTATTACTTTCCCTCCAACAGAAATTCTGATTGCAATTTATTTTCGGATGTATGACTGCTTTACTATAAACGCCTATAGAAACCTCTGTCTTATTTACTTAATTGGCCATTGCAGACGTGAGTCATCCTTGGTCGCGTCTAGTAGCCTACGCCAGCCAGCCCGATGAGTTACTTGCTATCGCCAGTTGGTAGTATCGATCGCTTTCAAATCGTTGGTCACCTAGTCCTTCCACCGAAGATGCGGACATCCTTCACCGCGTTTTCCACCTGCATGTAGCGAATTAAATACCCTTCGAGCCGGAGAACATTCTTCCATTCACATGATATGACCAAGTCAGCGAAGCCGCTGAATTTTTATGCACTTAACTAAGCCAATGTCATGAGCTGCCATATAGCTTAACTACGCCAATGCATGAACTGGCATGATAAGAGACTTGTAGAGCGTGTTTTTTGTTTATTGAAAGAGGGCTTTATTTCTCAATTGAATGATTCTTAGTTAAATCTATAGGCTGACGTCATTTTTGGAGTCAAAGATGATTCCCAAGAATTCAAGTTCGAAGTTTCACAACTTCAAACTTATAATTGTCAACAGTCCCAAGATGCTCACGAAATTTGTTTGTTGAGAAAAAGCACTTTGTTGTGTTCTCATTCACCACGAGACCCGTTTGCTTCGTTTGTTTTTCTAAGTTGGAAAAAGCCGCTATGCCGCAACGCATGTGTTCAGGCTAACGAAATTAACATCTTTGGCATACCCGAGTGCATCTCACACTTTTATAAATCCGCTGCATAGTCGCACGACAAGAAATCACCATATCGAAAATCTCGTTTGATGTCAAACGGCTCGGAGAAGTTCTTCCCGATACTAACAGAGCTGATGGTGTTACTCAACGTCATTTTACATAGCCGTATAAGTTTTGCTGGGATACCAAATTCAGATATAGCTGCATAGAGAGTGCTTTTAGTTGTTGTATCAAAAGAAGCTTTGAAATTGATAAATAGGATTTTATGCACTGTGAATATCTAGTCTAGGGTGAGTTTGACAGGTCTGATGCCACACTGATAAGATCCAATCAGTTGGTTGACGATTGGCTTCAATCTTTCACATAGTACGTTTCACAGAACGTTATATGCGATATTTAAAAGACTGATCCCACGATAGTTGCACAGTTTGGATTGAGCAAAGCACACTTAAATTCCAATCGTTGAACATGCACTCAATCCGACTATATTTTGCGAATTAACTGTAGTATGCATTTTACTTCAAACAATTCAGTCGGTAAACCATCAGCGCCTGCAGCTTTGTTGTTTTTGAGCCGCGTTATTGTTATTTTATTTTTATTATGATCGGGAGGAGAACGATTATTTCATCGTCAATGATTGAAAATTTGGAATCATCTTCGCTTTCAGTCACATCACTACTACCACCATTAAGTAGGTTCGAGAAGTGGTCCTTCCAAATATTAAGTGTGCTTTCGACATCTGTCACCAGATTACCATTTTCATGTTTGCAGGAATTAACTCAGGACTTATAATCATTTGTCAGGCTTTTCTTTTTGGTAGAGCCATATTCCTGTCGTCCAACTTCTCAAGCTCTTCGTACTCACGTCTTTCTGCTTCCTTCTTTTTTCCCCTGAAAAGACGTTTCTTTTTCCTTCGCTTTTGCCGATATCGTTATTTAGCACCGCGCATCGCAATTGACCGCAGGGTGGTTTGATATGCTGCGTCTTTCTCTGCTGCAGTGTCACGACACTCTTGGTCGTAACGCTGTTTCTTTGTCTACGGTGATAACCAAACAACTCTTCTGGAGTGACACGCATAGAGTTGGAGTTGTGGTTCCATTGCGCGCATATATCGGTTTCTGTAGAAAAATTTTCCAGATACTGGGAGAGTCGAGTAGCGAAGTCATTTGCTGACTGTTGTGATTGCAGTTTTTCGACGTCTAGCTTTCGCTGTATTTGTTCACACACCTTCTTCATCGCACATATACTTATGCGTATCTTGGCTGGAACAAGATAATGATCCACGTCAATGTTGGCTCCGTGGGTAGCACCTACATCCAAGAAAGTGAAAACATGCCTTCCGTGTATCACAACGTGACTGAAATCTTGTGTTTTAATCAGCTGACAGCGATGTTGCCTTATGTGTGATTGACATGCTGGAATCTGGTACTACTAACAACCATATTTCTAGTCGTGACAAAATCAATCAGCCTTCTCAAATTATCAGAAGTTTTTTGTATGATGGTTGAATTTTCCGACAGTAACACCAAAGATGCCTTCTTTACCCACCTTTGCGTTGAAGTCTCCTACGACGATTTTGATGTCATGATGGAGACAGCGTTCATATCCTTGTTCAAGCTGTTCATAGAAAATTTGAGATGTAGAAAAATTTCTCTTCTGTAGTTAAGCGTTCCAGATAGCATATTTAACTGGGGGGATGAAGTCCTGACGGAGACAGCACAACATCAAGATACTATCTAAGGTGGGCATTAAGCTTATTTGATATTCGACTTGTGTGGGAAGACCACAAGAAGTTAAGGCAGTCGCTGTCGAAACAGATCTGCTTAAGGTTTGAGAAGAGAGAGAATCTTGAGGAGTCCCGACGGCAATGGGGAAGTTGCGGGAGAGAGCGAAGCCAACTCGGACTTCAACTATTGTAGAGGACAACACTGTAGAGTGTTGGGGAGAAATCGAACTCATAGAACAGACTATGACTAGCCCGTCAAATCAGACGGTGCCAAACAATTTTTTAATATCAAGACTTACTGCCACGGATGACTGCTTATTGAAGAAGCCAACGCACTGTGAAAGTTTAGTTTCTCAAGCCAAAGAGTGTGGAAGCCCAAATATTTTTTTTTTTGCAATATTTGGAAAGCATCGACAGCCATAGTGTGTGAGACTTTAACCCACTACAACCACCCTTTAGGAATGGTAGTGAAAAATTGCAGCCACGTTCAGCGAATGCAACCCCATTCCAGTAATTAAGCACAGAAAGGAAAACCGAATGGACTTATTTGTGAATGGAGTGGGGCTTACGCGAAATTGAATGGATGCCTAGCTGAGAGTAGACTCTACCATAAGATTTGGATCATGGAAGCCACAATTGTAGAGCGGAATATGTGGAGAAGATCGAACTATTCTTCAAGATAGTGGGCAAGGAATCAGGGGAGGTTTGTGCCTCATAGCATCAAGCAGTATTGTTAGGTGGAGATCTGCCTGCAGAATGTCAGGGGGTTCCGATTAGGTGTAAAATATCGCCTAGATAGTGAAAGAAGGTATTTATCTGTACGAGTGAATATAGCGGAGCTAAGAATGGTGGAAAGTTATTCGGGACCAGATGAGGAATGCGTATGAAATCAAGGATCGGATAAGTTGCTTATAGCAAAGTACTTTTACTTTGCTATTAAGCTAATTATATCTACGGAGTGCATTTTTGTTTGCGCCTGAAAGTGGCTTTCTGGATGGCGTATCTCACATAGGAGAGTAAGTTGTGTTTGTAAGTGAACACAACTCCAAGACATTTAAGCTTGCCAACACTCTGAATGGGGTACCATCAAGGTTTTACAGGACCTAACGTAATTTTTGTGGAATTGAGCTTAATTTTCCACCTACCGTAGTAAGCAGAGGGTCCTATTAAGCTCAATGGAGATTTTATGGAGTAGAGAAGACCTGATGTAGGTGAGACAGTCATCAGCTTAGCAGATTTACTTAATGCATGGTAGAGGATAGGCAGGTCGACGGTGTAAATATTAAGGAGAATGGACTACGCTCTGAGGATCATCGGCGGAGATGGGGTAGTCGCTAGAAAAAGATGAATCAGTTCTGATCGTGAAGGAAATACTGGTGAGAAACTGGTATATAACACTACAGAGTTTGACTGAAGCTCCACGAACATGGAGTTTGTGGACTACGCTCTCAGACCAAACTGTATCAATGCCTTTTCGATGTCTAGGCTGATAGCAACAGTGATTGCTTATTGCCAAATCCAATACAAACGTCGTTCTAAAGATGGTGCAACGCATCCACAGTCGACGTCTTGTTTCTGAAACCGAACTGATGGTTCAGAAGAACATGGTTTTCAGAAACGAATAACTTCAGCTTACTTTGTATGAAGGTTTTATACAGTTTGCTTACTGAGTTAAGAAGGCAAATGGGACGGCAGGTTTAGGGTCATATTTAGGTTTTCCACTTTAGCGAATGGGTCGCATGTTTCCTTATTTACACGGCCGTAGAAAATAGAAGAAGTTTTATTCATGATTGAATATCATAGCGTATGAATTAAATAATATAGGAGACAGGCCACGCAGTGCATGATAGAGTATTTTATCAATACCTGAGGAGTTTTTGGGAGTTTGAGAGAGAGTATATCCTAGAGGCCAGATGGGATTATTAGATCGTTAGAGTCGTTATTGTCAGTACAGAGGAATGAGCATTCGGGCGAGGTTACGACAGTGCCGCTATAGTCACTGAAGAGACAACATCTCTATCGACTATGGATACAACATCCATAGTTTTTTCAGTGCCTGAAACAAAGTCAGGGTCACCGTCATTCAGGGTGAGTCGGTGGCTCTCAGCGAAGACTTTACTAAATGCCTTAACTTGGCTGAGTCTTCGAAAACGATTCTACCGGAGTAGCACAGGGCTGGAATCGTTCTATTTAGGTTTTCCACTTTAGTGGGTGGGGCGCAAACCACAGATTTGTCTGATCGTATTGAAAATGTCAGATCTGCATGTGGTGGCGCGAAGTTTAGCTTGTAAGATAGTATATCTGGCCCTTTTAATTATCTGAGTTATAATAGAGTTCAGGTTTTTCAGAATTGCTCGAAATTAAGATGCGATGGTAGAGCTTGCCATTCTGAGATGATAGATATACCGACGAAGGGACTTTTTCTGCCTGATGAGGTGAGGCAGTCATCTGCATGCTAAAGTTCAGAGACAAGTGTCTAGTTCCATACGAGAAACATTCCTATGTTCTAGGATAGCAATATTAAAGTACTGGTCCAGAGTGTTATTATGGCGAGTTAGTGGCTGAGAAATTGAGGGCTGTACTGGTAGTGATTCAGCGTGACTCAGCGAGTTACCACTGAGACATTCATACAAAATAGTATCATTGGGACAGAAACTTTGTACAAAAGGGTGTGCTTACTGTTAAAGTCACCACCAATGATCACCACGTTTTGAGTGAGGGTTAGAAGGATGTCTAGGTCAGATGGTTCGATTTCCCAAGGGTGTGATAGGCATAAAAGAGGTCGAGGAAAAAAATATTCGTTACATTCTCAAATGTGTAAAAATATTCGTTTTTGCGGTCATTCGTTACATTCTTAAATGTGTACCATATTTATAAATTATTTTTAAAGCGAATACGAATAAAGAAGAGTAAACGGTCTGATAGAATGGAATGTGTGCTGTATTCGTTTCAATGGAGTGAGGGTTGATTTGTTCTCCATAATCGTTTGTTTTGAATTTTAAAATCAAAAAAACAAATATTTGAGGGTATTTTAAATACTTTGAGAGTATTTCAAATAATTCTATTTTTGTAATTAAATATTTTATATATTTTGTGTGCGTTCGGTTGCCTGCGCAAAAGTAAAGAAAGATGGATGTGCGTAGAGATTTGCAATAATTGTAACAACAAAGTGTGTAAAGTAGGTTTAATTTTCTATTAGTGGCACGTAACAATGTAAAAGATGCTTAAACAGGTAGATGTAATGCAAAGGATTAACTAATAAAAAATTTTTGAGCAGAATATTCTTCTTTGGTAAAATATTTCGCCTCACATATATACCTTTCCCTAGAAAATATTTTTATGTATGAGTCAAGAGATATTTTTAGAATGTTTAGAAATAGATTTAGTTTATAACTAATATAAAAATATCTGCTGGAATGTGTATTCAGTTTCTATATACCATATATTGTATAGATTTTTATATAAATATGGATTATATATTAAGTAGAGATCAATAACACAACAATCTTGAAAAAGAGGTATTAAGTCAGGCGATGCTAAACATTTAATTTGTACAAATAAATTTCTGTCCTACTATTTAAAAACACATAAGTTGATTTTGCATGAATTTAAAATCAAATGCTTAGAGTACTCTCAAATACTTCAACTACTTTTAGAATGTTGACAGTTAGAGTACTGCAAAAAAACCAAACTAATATTCATTTCATTCCATTTTGTTTTTACGCATATTCATTTGTATTCGTTCGTTCAGAGTAAGAGTATGCTACCATTCTCAACACAATAGAATCATTTGAAACTGAAACCAAATGCGTGCATGTAGTTCTTTAGTGGGTATAATGATACAGGACAAGCTGAAGGAGTCTTTAACGAGAATAGCGACTCCGCCACCTCTGCCGGCTCTATCATAGCGGATAATGTTGTCTCCACTGAAGTCGACTACATTGCCTAGATTAAGGTGAGTTTCGGTAATGAGCGCAATATCAGGTTTATTCTGTCTAATAAAATCTAGAAGGATACTCCGCGTGATATTTAAGTACATGGAGTTCTTAATCTTATATGGCGTTTACATTGGCCGAAAATGGCTCATTTTGAACGAGCCATTTGAAAGTGTTTACATTCGTTGTAATTCGTTTGTTCTCATTTCAAGCAGCTGATTTTTCAACTTGCCTGTTGATTTGATTTTTGGCCTGTGCCAAAAAAATATTGCATGATGGTTAAGTATGCTTTCCAACCTTACAATATAAACTTAAAACATATTTTTAACTTCGAACCTTTTGGGAAGTAGAAGTTTTAAAAGGAGGTGCATCGTTTTCAAGAAAATGAAACTACCAAATATTTGTTTATTTTTTTTTTGTAAATATGTCAAAAATAGCTTTCTTAAACTGTCAAAATGCCATGAAAAGCTATTATTTAGGGTATGTTCAATGGATTCCTTTGCATTTGGAACATATGTGGAATGCATTCGAACGGCTTTCATACAGAATGTGAGAAAATTGCTCATTTTCGCGCTTGAAATTTTATATGCAAGAATGAGCCATTCGTTACTCATTTTCGATTTTTGATCAAAATGAGCCATTTTCGGCCAATGTAAACGCCATATTAAGGCAAACAAATGAATATTTACCACTTTAAATTAAATATTAGGAATTCTTCTGATGAAAGCAAAAGCGAATTTGCTGAAATGCGTATAGAAATATACTAAAAACCACGATCGAAATACAAGTTAAAATTCTGAAAAAACAAAATCGACTTTAATTTATTACTTGTTTATATTACGGTATAGTCGAATTTTTAACAACCGTTCAGCAAACTCGAAATGTTCGCATTTCATTTAAATACAAGATAGTTTATATACATACTAGAACATATTGTGAAAATAAAGGATTAGGCCTACTAAGCGCTCGTGGCAATGAAAAAGTAAGGACACAGTAAAATAATTAAAAAAAATTTTAATGTAGCAACACTGTGGTATTTTATATGTTTAATTTCTTTTCTGCTTTTTACCAAAAAACAAAATGAAACGTTATTTTCATTTGTTTCGCCCTGTGTCTGGAGTTGATTCCATATGACGCGGGTTTCGTCATTGACTCCGCCAACAGTTCACAATTCTTAAATTAATTGGTCTATGTGACCAAATTTGTCTTATCAGTAATAAATCACAAAATCCAGCAGTATATGTCGCATAAGTGTCCCAAATAATAATCTATCCCACGGTATATTTCCTATATTATAAACTTTGCTTTATAGTAACTTCACTCGTTCTAAAGAAATAAAAACTTTCCAAATATCAGTTACAAAATTCAATTCTATGTAACTATTCTAGTTCCAAAACCATCAAAGTATCGAAATAATATTTTATTCCACGATACTTTAATTTGCTCTAAATAAATAACAGAAAAATTCCTAATTTCACTATTCAGCATTCAAATTTCTAAATCTTAATTCATTATAAACAGCAACTTATTTTACAAAATCTATTGCATTTGCGCATTTCTTAAACTCATCAGCTCTTAACGTAAACAATGCAATGACCCTTATTTGTCAACAGGTTACCAAAGTTCTTATTGTTACTTTCCATCCACTCTCGCCAATTATGAATTGTAAGTAGTATATAAAATATTGATTTTGTGTTTAGAATTTAGTCTTAATATATTCTTTAAGTGAACTTAAAGTTGATAACATATTTTAAAATATATATTTTTTGGGTAAACAATAAAGAAATACAAAGAAAGACAAAGACAAAAATTTTTTATTTAATTTATTGAAATTTGGCTGACCATACAACGCTGTTTCGAGTATTGCCAAGTACTCTTCATCAGTGGTCTTTGGAAATAATCGAATTTTTATTTAATTAGTTTATAGTCCGTATATAATTTGTTGGACTGCAAGTGCCAGGCTTAGAACTCGTGCCTGTCAAATTAGAAGCGATGACTAATCGTGTTTATCCACAAGAAGCCAAGGCTGCACAAACTTTCAATGCTCAAGTTCCAGGTTTTATTGTCACTTATTTTTATTTAATTAGTGACACCAACCAAAGCACTTGCCGTGCTTTAAATTAGAACGAGCTTATAAACTACAGCTTTATTTGGAAACACAAGTTCAACGAATTGAAAGTTAATCTTTTAGCTTGCCTATTTTTGTTTCAAAGCTATTCTTTTTGTAGAGACATCTGTTATGCATATTTTTTTAACTTACTATATGTAAAGCGCCTTTTTTGGGTGCAATTTTACAAAGAAGCTATGCAAATGTTTCTCTACAAGTTCGCTAATCACGTTAAGGAAAAGCTGAACAATATTATTGTTCATATATCCTATAATTCTAATTTTTAAGGTAAATTTTTTTTTTTTTTTTGCCGATAATGGTGTGTCTTTTTATGACGAAAGAAACTATTTAAAAGTTAGACCGATTCGAATAGCAAAGAAAGGCAAAGACAAAAGTTTTTTATTTAATTTATTGAAATTTGGCTGACCATACAACGCTGTTTCGAGTATTGCCAAGTACTCTTCATCAGTGGTCTTTGGAAATAATCGAATTTTTATTTAATTAGTTTATAGTCCGTATATAATTTGTTTGGACTGCAAGTGCCAGGCTTAGAACTCGTGCCTGTCAAATTAGAAGCGATGACTAATCGTCTTTATCCACAAGAAGCCAAGGCTGCACAAACATTCAATGCTCAAGTTCCAGGTTTTATTGACACTTATTTTTATTTAATTAGTGACACCAACCAAAGCACTTGCCGTGCTTTAAATTAGAACGAGCTTATAAACTACAGCTTTATTTGGAAACACAAGTTCAACAATTTGAAAGTTAATCTTTGAGCTTGCCTATTTTTGTTTCAAAGCTATTCTTTTTGTAGAGACATCTGATATGCATATTTTTTTAACTTACTATATGTAAAGCGCCTTTTTTGGGTGCAATTTTACAAAGAAGCTATGCAAATGTTTCTCTACAAGTTCGCTAATCGCGTTAAGGAAAAGCTGAACAATATTATTGTTCATATTTCCTATAATTCTAATTTTTAAGGTAAATTTTTTTTCTTTTTTTTGCCGATAATGGCGTGTCTTTTTATGACGAAAGAAACTATTTAAAAGTTAGACCGATTCGAATAGCAAAGAAAGGCAAAACAAAAATTTTTTATTTAATTTATTGAAATTTGGCTGACCATACAACGCTGTTTCGAGTATTGCCAAGTACTCTTCATCAGTGGTCTTTGGAAATAATCGAATTTTATTTAATTAGTTTATAGTCCGTATATAATTTGTTTGGACTGCAAGTGTCAGGCTTAGAACTCGTGCCTCGAGCCAAATTTCAATAAATTAAAAATAAAAAATGTTTGTCTTTGTCCTTTCTTTGAAGCCAAGGCTGTACAAACTTTCAATGCTCAAGTTCCAGGTTTTATTGTCACTTATTTTTATTTAATTAGTGACACCAACCAAAGAATTTGCCGTGCTTTAAATTAGAACGAGCTTATAAACTACAGCTTTATTTGGAAACACAAGTTCAACGAATTGAAAGTTAATCTTTGAGCTTGCCTATTTTTGTTTCAAAGCTATTCTTTTTGTAGAGACATCTGTTATGCATATTTTTTTAACTTACTATATGTAAAGCGCCTTTTTTGGGTGCAATTTTACAAAGAAGCTATGCAAATGTTTCTCTACAAGTTCGCTAATCACGTTAAGGAAAAGCTGAACAATATTATTGTTCATATATCCTATAATTCTAATTTTTAAGGTAAATTTTTTTTCTTTTTTTTGCCGATAATGGCGTGTCTTTTTATGACGAAAGAAACTATTTAAAAGTTAGACCGATTCGAATAGCAAAGAAAGGCAAAGACAAAAATTTTTTATTTAATTTATTGAAATTTGGCTGACCATACAAACGCTGTTTCGAGTATTGCCAAGTACTCTTCATCAGTGGTCTTTGGAAATAATCGAATTTTTATTTAATTAGTTTATAGTCCGTATATAATTTGTTTGGACTGCAAGTGCCAGGCTTAGAACTCGTGCCTGTCAAATTAGAAGCGATGACTAATCGTGTTTATCCACAAGAAGCCAAGGCTGCACAAACATTCAATGCTCAAGTTCCAGGTTTTATTGACACTTATTTTTATTTAATTAGTGACACCAACCAAAGCACTTGCCGTGCTTTAAATTAGAACGAGCTTATAAACTACAGCTTTATTTGGAAACACAAGTTCAACAATTTGAAAGTTAATCTTTGAGCTTGCCTATTTTTGTTTCAAAGCTATTCTTTTTGTAGAGACATCTGATATGCATATTTTTTTAACTTACTATATGTAAAGCGCCTTTTTTGGGTGCAATTTTACAAAGAAGCTATGCAAATGTTTCTCTACAAGTTCGCTAATCACGTTAAGGAAAAGCTGAACAATATTATTGTTCATATATCCTATAATTCTAATTTTTAAGGTAAATTTTTTTTTTTTTTTTGCCGATAATGGTGTGTCTTTTTATGACGAAAGAAACTATTTAAAAGTTAGACCGATTCGAATAGCAAAGAAAGGCAAAGACAAAAGTTTTTTATTTAATTTATTGAAATTTGGCTGACCATACAACGCTGTTTCGAGTATTGCCAAGTACTCTTCATCAGTGGTCTTTGGAAATAATCGAATTTTTATTTAATTAGTTTATAGTCCGTATATAATTTGTTTGGACTGCAAGTGCCAGGCTTAGAACTCGTGCCTGTCAAATTAGAAGCGATGACTAATCGTCTTTATCCACAAGAAGCCAAGGCTGCACAAACATTCAATGCTCAAGTTCCAGGTTTTATTGACACTTATTTTTATTTAATTAGTGACACCAACCAAAGCACTTGCCGTGCTTTAAATTAGAACGAGCTTATAAACTACAGCTTTATTTGGAAACACAAGTTCAACAATTTGAAAGTTAATCTTTGAGCTTGCCTATTTTTGTTTCAAAGCTATTCTTTTTGTAGAGACATCTGATATGCATATTTTTTTAACTTACTATATGTAAAGCGCCTTTTTTGGGTGCAATTTTACAAAGAAGCTATGCAAATGTTTCTCTACAAGTTCGCTAATCGCGTTAAGGAAAAGCTGAACAATATTATTGTTCATATTTCCTATAATTCTAATTTTTAAGGTAAATTTTTTTTCTTTTTTTTGCCGATAATGGCGTGTCTTTTTATGACGAAAGAAACTATTTAAAAGTTAGACCGATTCGAATAAAATAAAGGACAAACACAAAAATTTTTTTTTAATTTTATTGAAATTTGGCTGACCATACAACGCTGTTTCGAGTATTGCCAAGTACTCTTCATCAGTGGTCTTTGGAAATAATCGAATTTTATTTAATTAGTTTATAGTCCGTATATAATTTGTTTGGACTGCAAGTGCCAGGCTTAGAACTCGTGCCTGTCAAATTAGAAGCGATGACTAATCGTGTTTATCCACAAGAAGCCAAGGCTGCACAAACTTTCAATATTCAAGTTCCAGGTTTTATTGTCACTTATTTTTATCTTAATTAGTGACACCAACCAAAGCACTTGCCGTGCTTTAAATTAGAACGAGCTTATAAACTACAGCTTTATTTTGGAAACACAAGTTCAACGAATTGAAACTTAACTTTTTGGGTTCGCCTATTCTTTATTTTTTCAAAACTACTCTTTTTGTAGAGACATTTTGTAATGCATATTGTATTACTTACTATATGTA
>NW_024031793.1:0-14124 GCF_002237135.1 Teleopsis dalmanni | reverse complement strand
AGACCTCTAGATAACTGCTGTCCTCCAGTTGTAAGATAGACTTGTCCGGGTGTAGCGAATCTCTGTCAATGTCGATTTTTCCTTCTTTGCAACTCTTGGACTTAAAATATGAACTGACACTATAAACATAAAAAATAATGTTAAAGCAGAAAACTCGGTGATTATAATAAGGTACCCATCGCGTTCGGTGACGGCAGTACAGGAGTGCCTTTGTATTGGATGAATTCTACTATCTAGTAAATGATATTGAAAGAAAAGACACAAAATATATGTGTATTGCATGTAAATAAGACCTTCAAAAGTTATTTTTATTTTTCACAATATACATCTGTAAAAACAAACTATGCTCCATCTGTGCTCCATCTATGGGCTTTCGATTTTATTGCTCTTTTGAGTGCTACAACTTGTACTTATACTCACTGTGTTATGTTAATATCTCACCTTTCTCTATATCTTACCCCTGCATTAGTGATGTGGGCAACAATTAAAAAAATTTTACTTCGATAAAAATTGATGTTGATGTTGGCACCAATGGTACCACTTCTCTCATAAAAAACCAAATGGAAGATGAATTAATAGAATTTTAAATGTACTGTACTATTGTAAACTTTTCGTTTGCATTGAACTAATGCCTTTAGGCGTGTTTACTAGCCTAACACAAAACACACTTGCACTTCTTACCAGCCCATGAAATCATAAATAACAAAAGAGCAAAATGCATTCACATAAGCTCACATACCTGGAAGGATATGGAAATCGTAAATAGTTGGGGCAGAGCTCTTAAGGGCACAAAAATATTAAAAAAAAAAAAAAATTTACATTTGTAAGAATGTTTATGAGTCCGAAGGGCTTTCAACATGAAAACCTGATTAATAAACCCATTTGTGTACATAAAACTTTTTATTTGTACTACAGTTTTTTAAATGTCTTTAAATGTTTTATTTTTTATTGCTGTTAAAGTTTTTTGTTCTTCTATGTATAAATTTCTATTTCATTACATCAAAAATAAATTTATTAAGTAATTACAAAAAAAAATACTTCGAGGAATTTCATATATTTTAATACTCATTTTTTTTTATTCTTATAAACAGTGGCTTAAAAGAAAGAGAGGACAAGGAGGTCTGTAATACTACAATACCCCACTTAAAAACGCCAAGAAGAATACATATATTGTATTTATTATACTCATTTATGTTTTTAGGGAGCCACCAGACACCTCCATGAGGCAGTTCACCTCATCTATAGATTTTTTTTCTAACTTTCTCATTTACAGAATTTATGTTTACACCCTAATGAATAGAGTAGTTTTATATATATAATAAAGTTCTGAAAACATTTCTGATTGTGGAGTATCATCTTTCACATAATTTTATATTCCTGTCCCTATAAGTTACCTTCGGCAGACATCATTCAGTTACTTAATACTACTCAGTTCATATTCATACAGATAGAAGAATCTCTTTAAAATCTAGGTATAATTTACAAAACAAATAAATATGGATTCTTTGGATCCAAGCGCATATCCTGTAATGTTAGGGACCAGTTTATAGATATACTATCAGGTTCTTTTTCCTTTACCTAAGGAGGAAGTCGTTACCTTTTTAGGTGTTGACTGTATACTGATTTAAATTTATGTATTTACGAATATTATTCCAAAGGTACCATAATAGGCCATTATTTGAGCTCAAGTGAGCTTTTTGGAAACAAGGCCACCACTCCAACCTACCAACCTACCTGCTATATGATTTTAAATAAATTTATCAAAAATAAAAAAATATTTTACACTTACAATTTGATTGAAATAAAGTACCATTAATATATAAAGTACGATTTCTTAATCAAATTATATTATTTTACATTGTATATCACAAAATAAATATTTCTTTAGTTTTCGCAAGCCTTTGGCAAACTAAAATGTACTATGTTTCATAATACAAAATGCTAAAAACTATTTTCTATTCTAGTATCGAACCATAAAAATATATTGTTTTGAATCATTTTATTTTCCAAAAAAAAAACTTAATATCTTATACGAATATAAGTCTGGAATGCTCAATGATTTTTGTCTAAATATTTTGATTTTTGCCCTTTCTTGCCTGGAGGAGGAAGGAAGAGCAAGAAAAAATTTCTCTAAAAACCAAAGTATGTTTGATTATTTTATAATACATAAAAAGTTCGGAAATAACATTTATTGTTGGTCAATATTTTTACAAGTCCTTAGAAAAAAATTGCAATTCCAATTCCATGTAAAAGAAATACCCATTCACTAACTGCTAGGAGTTTTTAGGAGAAAACTTTTTTCTGCCGACAGCTTACAACACACAGAGGACACTAAAAGGACAGTTGATGTTAGGAAAACATATGCAAAGCGCTTTAAGACATTTAAAAACATTCTAATGTTTTTTTAGCTTATAAATATATGTATATATGTACATATATATCACATATGTGTTTGAGGCAAAATATATAAATTCCAAATAAATTTGGAAAATCTTCTGGTTCGAATCGTGACAACAATTTTGGGTAAGTATGAGTAATTGTCCAGTAAGGATTACAATCTACATAATGCCAGAAAAACAGATAAACTGAAATGTTTAATAAGTTTATAAATAAGTTATAGACTTTTTATTAGAATAAAAAATATATTTTCATAGATAAAAACGTTATCAATTAGTATATAATCGAATTTACTAATATTTGCTTGATAGCAAATAATAAAAAAATACAAAAAATCTAACTCACTGTAATATTTTTGATTTTTCAATATTTAATTTTAAAAGAAAATATTATATTTTTGTATAAAATCTTATTAACATATTATTAAAAACCAAAACTTTATATAAAGCATATTAAAAATCTTTGTTAGCTATCTTAATATTTACATATTGTTTATAAAATAGTATGCATTAATGTATAGAATGTATATATTACTTTTCATCTTTTAGCAAAAAGTGCAAAGTATCTTCTTAAAATATCTCATCACTAAAAACTACTGCATACTTAACACCTTGGCTGCTCTTTGAAACAGAAGTGGCAACTGGTAAATATCAAAAAGGCAAACTTTAACCTCAGTGGCTAATTTAAGTGCAGGCAGTGTGCTGCATACTGTATCTGTGAAGTTGTGCGTGACAAGTAATGGCTAAAAATATCTCATACGACACCGACAAGACAAGCATATATGCTCATACACGCATATATACATACCACATATACACTGGTTCCCAGAACAAATTTTGCCAGGAGCGACTTGGTATGCGTCTAATTTCAAAGTTTTCAGCTTTGCAAAAAATGTTGCAAGTAAAAGGCGTTTGCCAGTGCCTGTGTTAAGCCAAAAGGATTCACCGATGCTCGACGGGTGCATACTTGCAACTCATTAAAAAAAAAATCCAAAAAATGTGAAATATAAAATGTTAACTTTGTTAAGTTTTTTATTTAAATGCTGTCAAAGTACTCAACTCATCGTGCTATAATGATATAATTTTATAGACTGTTAAATATAAAATCAACAACGACTTCTCTAGTTTCGGCATATTTACATATTATGGCAGCTTTGTAAAATTAACTACATATATTTATAAAAAAAAATTAATAAGCAAAATAGAACTTGCAGGAGTAACTTTATAAAAGTATTCATAATAATTAATTGACAATATATATATATATAAAAGCGACATTGAGAACAATTAATTTAAATAATAGTCTGACATGGTATGTCTGTCACCCAACTGTTATTAGCGCCATCTATTATTTTAAGCGCCATCTGATAAGCACGAAATTCTCATGTCAATGAACAAGCTTAATGACAAAATAATTACAATTGAGAAATATGAATTTATATTTAAAATCAACATAGTGCATTCCTATGAAATTTACTCAATGAAAGGTATAATTTTGAAATATTAGTAAAAAATTATTACCTTAATACCCAGCGGACTAGGTTCATCTAAGCCATTGTGTGTTAGAAATTGAGTGTTAGTGAAGTGAACGGAATTATTGCGCAAGCACGGAGATTCTAGCGGTAGTCTCTGTGACCAGGATCACGAGAGCCGCAGTTGATTAGAGGGATGATGGAGAGATCAGAGTCCCACTCATTGTGGTAAAAGGATAGGTATTGAAAGGGTTTGTGACGTAAGGCCTGGACTAAGTCCCCAGGAAGAGTGCTAGGAGCTGAGATGGAAGGTGGAAGATTGTCTAGCCACGTAAGGTGCCTTCGAGCGAATGAGAGAGGAGATACTCGTCAATGCAAGTAATTTTGGTTGAGTGCAGAAGGACAGAGTAGGAAAGGTGCTACTGATAAGACTGATCCTTTTCATCGGGGCGTAATAGATTGCAGACCAAATGGGGAGAACATATGTGACTAAGGGGCGAATAAGTAAGTTTGCAGTTGAACTGGTTGTGTCTACGACAGGCAATTTTTAGTTGAGTATGCCTAAAGCGCGCATTGCGGACGGCATAGTCAACATAGGGTATTTTAGCTTGATGACATGCTGAATGGGGGTATTGTCATGCTTAAACTTGATAGCAGAGGCGTCAAAGCCTCTGCTATATCCAAGAGTATACTTTTCAAGCCACCGCTACGATCCCGTTTTTAGATCTTGAAGAGCTATGCTGCTGAATGCTTCTGATTGCTATATTAGAACATTATTTTTTTTCTAATGAAGATTTATACCTTATGCCATATAAGGAACATCGCCTGTAATAATTTTAATATTATTTCCTCACTCAATTTCCATGTACAATCGCCGATATCGTAACCCATTCCTCAGAATATATTCCTACTTAGGAGTCGCAGTTTTTAGTCAATGTCCATCATTTCACATAATTAACGTTTATTATAGCCCATAGCCTAGATAAATTTGTAAACAGAAATACTAAGCTTCTTTTTAGCCAGCTGACTTTCAAGTCTGATGGCTGAGGTCTTCTCAACTCATTCCTGAAAGATGATTTTAGTGGGTTCATAGTGTCAGCACTATTGCTTTCGATGCAACAGTATTTCAACATTATTTTGACTTACATTTTTTTATTTAAAAAACAGGTAGAGTTATCTCAATATCCATAAAAAAAAATTTGAAGATTTCCTAAGACCACTGATGATGAGTCTTTTGCAATACTCGAACTGCCTTCTATGATCAGATAAATTTCAATAAATTGACTAAAATTTTTGTTGTTGTCTTTTTATTTCTATTCGAACCCTTCTAACTTTTAAATAATTTATTTTCATCATTAATGACGTCACTTTCGACAACAAAATTTAACATTAAAAATAAAATATTTTATTTTCTTAATATCTATTTGGATTGAAAAATATTTTATATTATTATTTTATTGAGAATATCTTAAAAAATAGACCTATTAACTTCTGCAAAGAGATGGACTAGCTTTTTCTGTCCCATTTCGATGTCAGAAGCTATCAAAGTGAATACATTTTTATACTCTTCTAAAGTTATTTCACTGATTTTTCTGCATATAATTTTGTTATGATACACTTTTCAAAGGAAGTTTTTAAAAACTTCTGTTCTACTTGCTATTCGAGTACTTCTCACTCGTTTGCAAAGTTCATAAATACTTTTAAGTTTTGCTATGAGAATTTAACTTTTATAACTTTTTCGCATCACTCCAAGCCCATTTTACTGGACAGAATTTTACTCTGATTTTGTACTTGCATTATTTAATTTTTTATTCACTTTTTACTAATAAACTGGAAAAAATTTAAAAGATAAAAAATTGATTTGCTTGAAGTGGAAAGCAGTTTTTATGAGTGAAGCTTTTTTAAGTTTCTTGAAATGAAGAATTTTTTAAATTTAAATCTCTTTTCGATTACCTTATGGCCCAAGGTTTATGGGGAAAATATGCGTATATATATTTTCTAAAAAGGGAAAAATATATTGGCTTTCATTCTGATTATTAAATTCAAAATGCAATTATGCCGTAATATATACGGTAGTATATTTTACACTGGAATATTGCATTGCATGCCCTAAACACTCATGCACCCAGCAATATTACCATAAAATTGCAGACAGACGTTCATTAATTATTCAGCCCATTGCTGACAGTCAGTTCAACAACATTGCAACAACACTATTTGGGGGGCGAAATCTTTCTGTGTGGCGGGAAATACGGAATATTTAAAAATATCCAAAAATATTCTGTTTTAAGGGTTTCGCATCGATGATTCTTTTTTTTTTATTTAAAAATTTTAGTAAGTTATTGCGCTACTGAATTTCAATGTACATAAATTTATGGAAAGGTGATAAGACTTGAAGGCTTTATACATAACAAATTGGACTCCAGAAAAACAAAATAATACACACCATTAAAAGGGGTATAATAATTTAAATACTTTACTAAGGGGTCTAACACTTCTACTGTTTATTTGGTACTTATTTGGGTAAAAAATCATAACGACACGTAAAAATGCAACAGAATTTCAATGCAGGTGAGCTGTCAGAAAATAATACGAAAAATCTATTTTTCTTTTAAAGCGCAAAGATCAGAAAGAAAGAGTTAAAGGGATGACTAGATATTATTATTGTTAGAGAGATCTGGCGCTGCGACCGTCGAGTCTATTGTGAATGAATAGATAACTAAAAACAAAATTTTGTTGGAGTTAATTGACCACAGAAACGTAGAAACGTATTGCACAAAATATCAGAGAGTATGTTTCAAAATCGATATCTTTCGAAAGATATATATCTTATACAGAAACCGATATATCTTGCCACTTATTAGTAAAATATAAATTAAAAAAGCGATATTAGATTCTTCATTATCAGCAAAGCTTCAGTCTATATCTTATATTCTCCATATATTAATTTAAAAGTCATTCCATGGTTTATGACACATTTGAACAAGATAACTGGTATAATAATGTGCCATCTGAATGACAGTACATATTGTAATGAACCCTTTTTTTGGTTCGTTTAAAGCTGGGGTTGAACTCAGCCGTCCCCAAGGTCCACACAAGAAATTTATTTAGTGAGACCCCGTCACTTCTGATTGCTCTTAATTACAGATCCCTAGGTTCGAATACCAATCGGAATCACAGACACAAAGGAATCACTTGACTGAAATAGACACGATATAATACCAGCACGCGTGACTGTTAAAGCTACGTGAGTGGTATTACAGGTCGCTGATCACACGCCCTTCCCTGTTCACTGTTAAAGCGCCCAGGGGCCGGAGACGTTAGGTGACTATTAAAGCTACCTATCGTTTCCGACACTATGGTATAGACTCACGTGACTATTAAAGCTACGTGAGTTATACCCCGTACAACCGAGATTCAGTTACTATTGAAGCCCCGAATCTTTCTTACCTGTGTCTCTCACTTGTGTCGTTGTGCTGGATTCCCACCTTGATTTTACACCGATCAGGAGAAGCTAGTTTGTGTTGAACTCTATCAAAGCGGTAGTTATACCTATGAGCCCTCGCTATTATGCCTGTTTTGCTTTTATTTTAATAAAACACTTTTTTTTTCAATTTATTCGCTCGTTTAGTTTTTTATTTCATTCTTTAAATTTATTAATATTCATTTTATTATCATATAAATAGCTAAATACAAATTTAGTTTTATTTTATTTTTTTTTTTTTTTAAATTAAGTACTCTTTACTCTACTTTAAGTCTTTACAATTTATCACTAAGAGTTTTAAATTTTTTTAAATTCATGTAATAACACATTTACTAATGTAATCCGTTTATCTTACTTGAAAATAATTTTTACATATAAAATTACAATTTATACGTACTCGCAATTTATCAATAAGAGTTTTAAATTTTATATATTAACACATTTACTAGTTTAATCAGTTTGTCTTTCTTAAAACAATCTTTTCGTGCAAAATTTTAATTTATGCGTACTCACAATTTATCAACAAGAGTTTTAAAAATTCAATTTCGATTGTTACAACTCTACTGGTTCAAATAATTTAATTTTTAATTTTTAAATAATTCTTTTGTTTATAGATACGATTTTACACTATTTCTGAGACTATTTAATTGTTTTTGATAATATCACCGCCGTCTTAGTTAAATAAATTCCGCTGCTGCTAACGCCAGGAGTTTTCCTTTTCACGACCGCACATAACCATACAAGAGAGCTTCTTCCAAGTGTACGCAACTTTTATACCGTCAACGATCAACGGTGCCAGCTGTTGGTACGTTAAAGTTCAACGACCGTTGATCGAAGCTCGTGAACTGATCCCTCTGCAATGCACCAGCGAAAATCTAGCTTTAGGGCGAATTCTACTTTTCCCTCTCATGTGGAAGCTGGAACTTGTTCTTTCTTTAAGCTTCGCCCTAGTTCTACACCTTTTCCACAAAAGCTTTCTTCGTTTGACAGCTCGTGTTGTTTTGTTTTGATTTTGTTCTATTTTTCTTACAACGTGGCGTGCCGGTGAAAATGTTTCCGTGAAAATTATTTGAAAGTATTTCATTTTCAATAAAAAATATTAGCAACATAAACTCTCAACGATAGCTCAAGGTGTGTGCATTATTGTTTTATTCAAATATATTTGTTATGCATTAACAAATAACTTTCATGCAAGTTCAGAATTTGTCAAATGCAAAAATGACGTCGCTGATGGCAGAGGATCGCGGTGAGTTGGTTAAGTTAATGTGCTTATCCGTACTTAACAAATTTTATTTTTCAATGCAGGAACCGTCGATTATATGAGTTCAAGTGAGTGTTTCTTGTTGTGTGTTAGGTGATCGTGTTGTGTTTAGTAGACAGCTATCCCACGACGTTGTAACGATCAAATTTTTGGTTGACAAAATTTTGGCCGTTACACTCCCTCCTTTCTTTCGGGAAACGTGATTTGCCCTGAACCATTACCTGCCAGCGTGATTTCTGTGACGTTGTTTTGGACTCTTATATATTTTATAGAAGTCGTGTTGCTCTTTGATGTGGTGATCGTCTTGTTGAAATACACTTCGATGTTTCACTTGTTGCTGTCGACTTTGAATACTAGGTGGATTTTTCGATGCGTGATACTCGTAACATACTCCTACTTGTTTTAGAAGGCGGATTGTTTTTTCCTTTTGCTGTGGTAGTTGTGTTAATGGTAATGATTGGGTAAGACTAAGTATTTCATCATATATTTGACCTTTTGTCGAATTCGTTTTGATAATTTTATCCTTTTGCTTCCATGGTATTAGCGAAGTCTTTGACGGTGGTTGTTCTTGCGAGATGTTAAACACTTCTTGTACTGCGTGCTCTGGGGTATCTAGTAGCTGTTTTCCATCTGGACCTGGCGTTACATTGATAGGGCTTGCACTTCGGTGTCGTTGTACTTCTTCCATGCTACTAGGTCTTGAATCTTGCTGTTGTGCCACGTGCTCATGTATATCTAGCTGTTGACCAAATTCTGCTGGCATTTCGTTGAATTTAGGATTTGGTTGTCGTGGTATTTCTGGTATTTGTTTTTTGATATGTTTTAGATCTTGGTGCTGTGCTGCTTGTTCTTGTGTAGCTTGATGTTGTTTTACATCAGGTGCTACCATGATGGGACTTGGATCTCGGTATCGTTGCGCCTTTTGTACACTATTAGGTCTTGGATCTTGTTGCTGCGTTACTTGCTTCATTTGAACTTGTAATATTTCCTGTTTTTGTATGACTCGTGGTTGACAATACTCTGCTGACATTTCTTTGACTTTAGGACTTTGTTCTTGTTGTACTTCTGGTATTTGCAGCCTGATTGAACTCGGATCTTGCTCTTGTTGCATTTGTTTCAATTGGACTTGTAATGGTTCTTGCTCTTGTGGAACTCGCTGTTGCTTAATTATTTTTGGATTTTCTGGGATTAGTTTGCGATCTTGCGGTGATACATGATGTTGTTCCGCGTCATTTCGATGTCGCACGCTTTGTGTTGATATGCTTGCTGCAGTAGTTGAAGTAAAAATTCTAGACGTTTCTGCAGGTGTTTGCTTGGCGATTGGCTGGTGTTGCTGCTGGCTGCGGAAAGGTGACTTGGAGACTGGACTATGAATGATTTTATCACATTTCGGTGTATTGGCTATGCGTCTCATGGTCTTCTGTATTATCAGCGGTCGTGCACATTCCACTGCTACGCGCCCGAAGATTACCTCACTATCTCGTGCTCGACTTACTTCATTCTGCTCTTCGCGTAGTTCTTCGAAGTCCTCAGCTAGTGCTATTAATTCCTTTAGACAAGTGAAATTCCGACGTTTGATGTATATTTGGTACTCAGTGCTCATGTTGCGATATACTCGTTCTAATTGTGACTCTTGATTTAAACCTGCGTGTCGCATTAGTTTTTGTAGTTCCAAAAGATACATTTTAAACGTCTCTCCTGGTTTCTGCAATCGATTTCTCAGTTCGTCCTCCAATCGCTCGAAATATTGATGTGGTAGAAAGAATTTCAGAAAATCTCTCTTGAACGCTTCCCAGTGATTTCAGTCTTTCTTATTGTATCTAAACCACACCAAACCTTCTCCATCTAGTAACAGGGGCATTGTTCGAGGCAACATGTTCGTTGATATGGCATACAGATCCGCTAATTCTTCCAATCGCTCGATAAACGTCAATGGATCGCTGTTGTCATCATACCGGATCGCCCATTTTCTGACCTGGTCAATGACGCTTGCCTGTGTGTTCCTTTGAGGAAGATACGAGTGTACATCACATTGCGGATGTGAATGTAACTGCCTTGCTGTTGTATCGCTGATCATGCTATGTCGCTCTGATGTTTCACTATATTCTCTGTCGCGTGTATATTCCATGTTGCTTTCCCTGTGTTACGAAGTTTGTTATTTACCGCCGCAAGTCTTACATTATTCCGTAGTATCCAGCCCGAATTCTCTGAGTTTCTTAAGTCATGTTTTCGTAAAATATAAAAAAAAATATTTACGACCTGCCCATGTTAGTTGTGTGTATATCACCTCGTTATTGATATTGAAACAGTTGCTATTCGAGTCGTGAAGTGCTGGTCTCAGGGTCCCTGCTCGGGCGCCACTTGTAATGAACCTACTTTTTCCTAGCCGGGGTAGTTCTCAGCCTAGTCCAAGGTCTTACAAGAAAATTTCTATTCGCGGGGACCCCGTCACTTCTGATTGCTCTTAATTACAGATACCTAGGTTCGAATACCAATCGGAATCACAGACACAAAGGAATCACTTGACTGAAATAGACACGATATAATACCAGCACGCGTGACTGTTAAAGCTACGTGAGTGGTATTACAGGTCACTGATCACACGCCCTTCCCTGTTCACTGTTAAAGCGCCCAGGGGCCGGAGACGTTAGGTGACTATTAAAGCTACCTATCGTTTCCGACACTATGGTATAGACTCACGTGACTATTAAAGCTACTTGAGTTATACCCCGTACAACCGAGATTCAGTTACTGTTGAAGCCCTGAATCTTTCTTACCTGTGTCTCTCACTTGTGTCGTTGTGCTGGATTCCCACCTTGATTTTACACCGATCAGGAGAAGCTAGTTTGTGTTGAACTCTATCAAAGCGGTAGTTATACCTATGAGCCCTCGCTATTATACCTGTTTTGCTTTTATTTTAATAAAACACTTTTTTTTCAATTTATTCGCTCGTTTAGTTTTTTATTTTATTCATTAAATTTATTAATATTCATTTTATTATCAAATAAATAGCTAAATACAAATTTAGTTTTATTTTATTTTTTTTTAAATTAAGTACTCTTTACTCTATTTTAAGTCTTTACAATTTATCAAAAAGAGTTTTAAATTTTTTTAAATTCATGTAATAACACATTTACTAATGTAATCCGTTTATCTTACTTGAAAATAATTTTTACATATAAAATTACAATTTATACGTACTCGCAATTTATCAATAAGAGTTTTAAATTTTATATATTAACACATTTACTAGTTTAATCAGTTTGTCTTTCTTAAAACAATCTTTTCGTGCAAAATTTTAATTTATGCGTACTCACAATTTATCAACAAGAGTTTTAAAAATTCAATTTCGATTGTTACAACTCTACTGGTTCAAATAATTTAATTTTTAATTTTTAAATAATTCTTTTGTTTATAGATACGATTTTACACTATTTCTGAGACTATTTAATTGTTTTTGATAATATCACCGCCGTCTTAGTTAAATAAATTCCGCTGCTGCTAACGCCAGGAGTTTTCCTTTTCACGACCGCACATAACCAGACAAGAGAGCTTCTTCCAAGTGTACGCAACTTTTATACCGTCAACGATCAACGGTGCCAGCTGTAGGTACGTTAAAGTTCAACGACCGTTGATCGAAGCTCGTGAACTGATCCCTCTGCAATGCACCAGCGAAAATCTAGCTTTAGGGCGAATTCTACTTTTCCCTCTCATGTGGAAGCTGGAACTTGTTCTTTCTTTAAGCTTCGCCCTAGTTCTACACCTTTTCCACAAAAGCTTTCTTCGTTTGACAGCTCGTGTTGTTTTGTTTTGATTTTGTTCTATTTTTTTACAATGTGGTTTCTTTTTAAAATAAATTACAATTTAATTAAATAATTATAATTATAATAAATAATATATTTATCAATCTAAATAAAAAATAGTGTGTGGTAAAATATGACTATCACTTCCAGTGTTGGAGTTCTGTTGTTGCGGGGTGGCCCGTTGTGTTTTTGGTGTGCCGTGTATCGCGGGAGGCTGCGGTGAGTTGGTTAAGTTAATGTGGTTATCCGTACTTAACAAATTTTATTCTGTTTGTCAAGGTGCATCCATTGCATCGGCAATGATAGTAATGAAGTATACTGACCAAACTTTACCAAAAGTAACTTACTTTATGCAATTATAAGCAGAAGTTATAAGCAACAAACATGAAGATGTACTGGCAAAATATAGTGCTATATCAGCTCAAGGTATTCTGGATATTGGAGCTTTGTTGTTGGGCTGCGGAACCCACGATGTTGTAACGATCAAATTTTTGGTTGACAAAATTTTGGCCGTTACAAGCAATGTCAGCTGCCCTTATAAATTATTTTGTTTATTCTATAAACTAATTTCTAGTTATTGATTAAATACAATAACAATGTCAACACGTGCTTGCTTTAAGTTCTTTGCACTGCAATGAAATTTGATATTGCGTAAATCGTTGCTGCATTAAAGCGACAATATTAATTGTGCACATGGAGTGGGTCGCTGACATCGTTGTTACATATTAATGCTGACGCATGGTCAACACTGGTTAACTCTCCCCCTTTTAAGTTGAAGCGTCCTCGCTTCTGTTTTTTAATTGTTGGACTATTTCATTTACATTTATTTTTGGTTGTAAATTTCTTTTTATAAAGATTATGCAATGAAAAGAATCAGGGTTGCTATTATTGGTATTAAAATGAACCAAAACATCTTTTGTTTAATTATTTCTTCTTGCAATGTGTTAATATGTTTTGTATTGTCGATATGGATTTTGTGAAGATATGGCAATGATAATTTACATCGTATGCCTCATAATTTACCTTCATCGTTTTGGGTAGGTGTGCTTCCATGAGAAAATTTTTTTTGCTTATGGAAAATTCCGTGATGTTCATCGAAATAGTTTGCATAAATGTAATCAGGTATGTGCCACGGGTGAGTTCAATTTCTTGTTAATCAACAATTTTGGTAGGAAATACGTCGTTTATAATAACTGCGCCATCTGATAATTGTTGAATTTGAGTTAAATGATGGGATGATTCGGTTAGACATTTAGCTGTATTGTTGTTAGATAGTTGCGAAAGGCAAGCATCTAATGTTGGTTGACATATAAAGACTGTTGCCGTTTAAATACAATTCTCAATTGGTAATGTAACATTTGGGCAGCTTAATGCTTCGTTAACGGATAACTTAAATATAGTACTATTTTTGATAACAGGGTAAATATCAATATAATTACAAAATTTAAAAATTTTTGGAGGATTTTTAATTTTGCAGCATTAAGTATGCTTTCCACACTTATAGGGAAATTTTCAATTTTTTTTTTTTAAAACATACATTTATTTATTGCATCTTCTCTTAACATGAGACTAACAATAAGTTGTAAAATCTTATAACTAATTACATGATGTTACAAATTTTTATTTTAACTATACATTGTATAAAATAAAATAAAATAAAATAAGTAAACCTTATATCACGAACCTCACTTAGATTAATGGGTTAAAT
>NW_024031792.1:0-14136 GCF_002237135.1 Teleopsis dalmanni | reverse complement strand
AATAAACATATTTAAGTATAAATTTTTCATACCAAAGAACAGTAGATACAGTTTTGTTTAAATATGCGTCCAATTTTTGCATTTGTATCAAAGAACTGCAACGAGTCATAATTTTAACACTCAGAGTGCACTCGTGAAAAATCAAATCTAAATGCGTATATTCAAAGACAACGTATTAAATAAAAATTCATTCTTTTATAGGTTTTTTGTAATAAAAACTTTATTTATATAACATATAAGGAATATTTAAATCAAAAAAGATTTATATGTATGTAAATTTACATAATTACACATGTTTAATTGTATTTAATAATCATTAGTGACAGTTGTAATAATAATAATAATGTTTAGTGATAATTGTAATAGCTTTTGCACGCGCTTTGATGTGTAGCCTGACTTCTGTTTCCACTGTTACACACACGATCACTCAAATATAACGCCTTAATTCCCTGCGGGATAGGGGTTAGAATGCCTGTCGTAAGAGGCGACTAAAATCCAGCCAGGCGTCGGAGGGTGTGGCTAAAAAGGTCACAAAATCCCTGAGAAGCTCCTGAGCTGAGCCGAGTAGACGCCGGCTCTAAATAAGCGTCCACCATCACGGGATGGCAACGAGGGACATCCAAGTACGCAGAGAGTGGCTAAACAGCTGTGCACCATCGAGGGATGCAGCCGTGTGCACTGTCCTAAGAAAAGGCGGATGCAACAACGATGGAGTCCTTTCATGCTTAACAGGTTAGGTATGAAAGAGGAAGAATGCATGCTAAGACAGACAAGCAGTGCATAATAGTTATGATTTTAGGGTTCAAACACCCATCAGGATCGAGCCCAGTAAGATCCTGATTATGGCATACTGGAAGATGTGAATTTGGTAGAAATTAATTATTCTTGGGCTGGTGAGGGTGCCATTCTGGAACCTGAGTACTTAGAAGTGAATCTCTAAGGAAATGGCTTCTGGAATAATGGCATTCTTGCCCCCGTCCCATTAAAACCCTGGCAGGCCTCGAGAAACGCTCCAACACTGACACTGTTAATTTGGTGGTGCAGGCTCAGTTGAGTATACTCCTGACTAGCACTGATCCGGCTCTGAACGTACACTCTCATAAGAAGGTACGTCAACCCTCGCATGGAACTCCCTGCATGCAAAGACAACCATGGGATCATAAAGGTGACTGCACATTCAATGAACGACAACGAACTCGAGTGGGGACCCAACAAAATGAATACAGAAATAATAAACAAATAACAACAAAAACAATTATGGAGGAGAAGGATGCTGACAGTGTGCCCAATCACGCTGACAGCATGGACGTAGGTGCGCGCACGGCGGTTACCACATCGGTTACCACACCGGGGACTGTGCCTATCGTCTCTAAAACGTGCTTTCCCCAAGGGACAGCAATAGCAATGTGTCAGGGGTCTATAAAGACTCCGGAAAATGCCTTCCTTAGCCTGGGAAGTAAGATCCGATCTCTCATTGAAATGGTAAATGAGACGCAATCGGATGGAAAGAGACGCAGAGCCATCCATCAACTGATGAGAGATGTGATCGACGGCATCAAACTTCTTTACGAAGTGGCAGCGATCGAATTCCAAGACAAAGTGGCTAGGGAAACGGTCAAGTCAGACTGTTGCTCCCAAACCTCCCCCTGGTTGAGACTCCAGAATCTAGTAATAGATGCCAAGAGACTCCAGAAAACCGATTCGCCTACACAAGACACTCCTGTTGGGCAAACAGGGAAAAAACGCCAAAGAAAATACAAAAAAAAGGCGGAAGGCTTAACAGCAAGAATAATGGATGACACGACCGCCACGCACCCCGTATCTGTTAAAAAACTCGAAAAGCACTCTCAGATAAAAAAAATTAATAAAACACAGGAGTGGAAAAAGGTGGAAACAAAAAAGAAGCCGCGCTTGCGGTCCAAGCCAGATGCAATCATCATCGCATCTACAGCGGAGAAAAGTTACGCGGATATCCTTAGGACCATAAGAATGGACAAATCGCTTAAGGACCTTGGCAACTCGGTCAAGCGCGTGCGCAGGACCGCCAAAAATGAATTGCTGCTAGAGCTCAAAAAGGCTTCAGAAAGCAACACAGTGGGCTTTCAGTCAGCAGTGATTAGCGTGCTTGGTGACTCAGTACGTGTTTCAGCACTGACTCACAGCAAGACGGTGGTGATCAAAGACCTGGATGAAATCACGTCTGAACAAGAGATTTGCGAAGCTCTTCATCTGGGAAGTGGCATAAATAACTTGGAGAAAGGCAATGTCCGTATGGTGGGCGGTAAACAACGGGGCTTACAAATAGCGTTTGTAAAGCTCGCGGCGTCAGATGCCGATAAATTGCTAAACACTGGGAAAATTCGCATCGGATGGTCAATCTGCCGAATCATGGAATGTGTGGAGCCGAAACGCTGTATAAAATGCTGGCGCTTTGGTCACATAGCTGCAAACTGTAAATTCCCGGAAGATCGTAGTAAGTCTTGCCGAAGATGTAGTGAGGAAGGCCATTTTGCTGCTGCATGCAGCAAGGACAGCAAATGTATTCTATGTGGAGGCAAGCACGCTGTTGGAAACGCTCGCTGTCCAGAGTTCAAGAAGGCGGTAGACAAAGTGCGCAAATGAGGATTGTGCAAATCAATCTGAATCACTGCAGGACGGCACAGGACCTGCTTTTCCAATCGGCTTACGAGCGAAATATGGATATAGCTCTACTGTGTGAACAATATCATGATGTAGGAAACTCGTCGTGGATTTCAGACTCCTCCGGTAAAGCAGCAATATGGTCCGCAAATGGTAGGGCCTTTCAATGCTCTACTACAGTCAGCCGACCTTTTTTTACCTGGGTCAAGGTAGATGAGATATTTTTGTTCTCTTGTTATGCTCCTCCTAGTCTGGACTTACAGGAATTTGAGCAGCTACTCCCCGAAATCGTGACAGAAGCCAGGGGCAAGTCTCCGCTTATCCTGGCCGGCGACTTTAACGCTTGGTCTACTTTCTGGGGTAGCAATCACACCAACGCTAGAGGAAGAGTGCTCATGGAATGGTTCTCTCAACTAGATGTTGTGCTTCTGAACACTGGCGAACATACATTCGAAGCAGGCCGGAATCGGTCTGCCATCGACTTGACATTTGCTCACGACACGATAGCACAAAGTATGAAATGGTCAGTTGGAGACATCTACATATTTGCATAGCGATCATCGCGCAATTATCGTCGAACTCTGCACACCACCAGTGCGCAGTAGAAATGTCTGCTTGAAACGTAGATGGAAACATCGACTCTTCGATGAGGATATCTTCAAACTGGTCTGGAGAGATAACGCGGAGTACCCAGAGTCTGCTGCTAGCATGGCGCAGGCGGTGACCTCCAAATTAATTGCAGCGTGCGACGCGGCAATGCCCCGTGCGTCATGTAGACCAGCTAGAAAACCAGCCTATTGGTGGACTGAAGAGATCGCTCGTTTAAGAGGCGACTGCATCAGAGCAAGGCGCGTCGCTCAACGAAACCGTAACTGCGCAAATTGGCAACAGTTTCACTACAACTACGTAGAATGCCGCAAGGCTTTGAAGAAGGAGATTAAGCAGAGCAAGCAGCGCTCTTTTAGGGAATTATGTCAGAGTGCTGAAGCTGACCCCTGGGGGAATGTCTATAAGGTGGTAATGTGCTCGATTCTGGGCAATAGAGCACCCCAACCTATGGATCCGCTGGTAATTGACCGTATAGTTACTACGCTGTTTCCTTCGATGGACGACAGGGAGTTTTTCTTTGATCCCCGACTTCGATTGGTTACAATACCTCAGGTCACAGTCAATGAGATAAATGCTGCTATGAAGCGTATGAAGAACAACAAGGCTCCTGGGCCAGACGGCATCCCTAGTGTTGCTGTCATTGCAGCAATTAAAGCTGATCCAAATGTATTCGCAAACTTGTTTACAAAATGTCTGGAGGAAGGAGTTTTTCCAAGCCCTTGGAAAAAGCAAGATCTGGTCCTGCTTCCTAAACCAGGAAAACAACCGCAGGATCCAACAGCGTACCGACCAATATGCTTGTTGGATGAACTCGGGAAAACCCTTGAGTCTATCATGATCAACCGCTTGCACGAATATCTGGAATGCCATGGAGGACTTAGTGAGCGGCAATTCGGTTTCCGAAGAGGCAAGTCTACGCTTCACGCCATTGAAATAGTCGTCAAAATAGCCCGCGCGGCCACTAGCGGAGAACGATGGAAAGGAGGTACCAAAGAGTACTGTGCGGTGGTGACGCTAGATGTCAAAAACGCTTTCAACACAGCTAATTGGTCGAAGATATCACAAGCACTCAATGAATATGGGGTCACATGGTACCTCAGGAGAATGGTGCACAACTACTTTAGTAGATGGCTTCTGGTCCAGACTGACGATGGAATCAAGCAGTACACGGTTACTTGTGGTGTTCCGCAAGGCTCGGTACTTGGTCCTGCATTGTGGAATGCGATGTACGATGGTATACTAAAAGTCATCCTTCCAGAAAATTGCACAAGCGTGGCCTACGCTGATGACCTTGCAATCGTTGTCGTTGCGAAAACGATAGAGGAAATCACGGAGCGGTGCTCAGCAGCTGTTGACAAGGTAACCAGTTGGCTTTGTGAAAACGGACTGAAACTGGCGGTTCAAAAAACGGAAGCTGTGCTACTCAGTAATCGGAAAAAACGGGAAGTCTTCTCGTTTTCAAGCGGTGGTTTCGAAATTACATCGAAGTCATCCCTGCGGTACCTGGGTGTTCTCATAGATACCAGGATCACTTTTAGAGACCATCTAAGGGCGGTAAATGAGAAGGCTGCCAAAGTCACTGTTGCTCTGTCACGACTCATGGCAAACACCTCGGGTATACGATCCACCAAGCGTAAACTCCTGGCAAGAGTCACCAGCTCGGTAATATTGTATGCAGCTCCCATCTGGGCTTCTGCTATGCGAACGAGATCATACGCTGCAGGCGCAAAAAGCACGTACCGGCTAAGCGCGCTACGTGTAATCAGTGCTTTCCGCACTGTATCGGACGATGCTGCATGTGTTATAGCAGGCATGCCGCCGCTTGATCTGTTGGCCTACGAACTTCGAGATATCTGGTACAGTAGATTGCCGAAGGATGAGGCACGAAACATTTCCATGATTACATGACAACAACGGTGGAATGACTCGATGAAAGGGAGATGGACATATACCCTGATCCCAAATCTTGATGTGTGGGTACACAGGACGCATTTTGAGGTAGATTTCCATCTCACTCAGATCCTAACCGGACATGGAGTCTTTAAACAGTACCTTCATCGCTTCAAACACGAAGAAGATCCGTTTTGTCCTAGCTGTGAAGGGGTCGCGGAGGATGCAAACCACGTTCTTTTCTCTTGTCCACGTTTTAACGAAGTCAGAGCAGAGATAAGTGAGGCTATTGGCGAGCCTATTTGCCCGGGAAATTTAATTTTGAAAATGCTCAACTCGCCGGATATTTGGCGATTGATATCGACCGCTGCTGCTAGGATCATGACTCAACTTAGAGCCATTGAACGACGTCGTGCCAGCGAACGCGCCACAACTGAGGCCTCACCTCAAGAAATAGCGAAAGGACGCTAAAAATATTTATTTATAAATTTTAAGGTAAAAATTTAAATTTAAATTTATATTATTAGTATAAATATACGCGCTAAAAATAGTATTAATTTAAAAAATTAATATGACTGATGCTAATACCCCACCTCCCGGTGGTGGAAATAAAGAAAAAATGATCAAACTTGAAAAGGAAAATACAGAACTTCAGAATAAAATTAAAAAGCTTGAAAATTTATATTTATTATTATCCAATGAGTTAACTGCACTGAGAAGTGAAAACGAAAAATTAAAATCTTTTAAAAACGTACCAGAAATTGCAAAATATGAAACCGATGAGGAGGAACTTGCCAGAGAGACAGACTGGATCTTAAAAAAGAAAAGACCAACTAAAAAACGTAAGGCCGAATCCTCTCCTGAAGTAGCTAGTCAAAGTAGACCTACTGTTGAAACAAATACTTGCCAAAGAGGACAAGCTGCCCCTAATAAAATTGCTCGACCTCCTCCTATTGTTATCAATGGCATAAATGATTTTAAAAAATTACATGCCCAACTTATTGCAACTATAAAAAACAAGTTTTTTGTGAGACTTATAAATAATGGTTCATATAGAGTATCAATTTTTGACTCTTTTGACTATAGATCTGTCACAAAACTATTAAGTCACGAAAATATTTCCTGGTTCAGCTACGAAGACAAGCAAACTAGGCCAATAAAAGTTATTGTAAAAAATCTTCACCATTCGTGTGATCAAGAATCGATTATAAATGACTTAAACAACCAAGGTTTAAAAGCAATCGGTGCGATAAACAAACTCAAATGGAAGACTAAAGAACCGCTTGATATGTTCCTTTTGTCATTTGACTCAACCGAAGATGTGAAGAAAATCTATGAGATAAAAAGTATTCTTAACACAATTGTAAAGATTGAACCCATCAAACCGTCAAACTTAATTCCTCAATGTAAAAAATGTCAATCGTTCGGTCACACAAAAAATTTCTGTGGAAAACCTCCACGTTGTGTTAAATGCGCCGGCAAACATTTAACTTCGGAGTGCCAAAAGACAGTGTCCGATAAGCCTAAATGCTGCAACTGTGGCGAACCGCATCCAGCGAACTATCGTGGTTGTATAGTCGCTAAAGAATTACAAAAAATAAAATTAAAAAACAAAGCTGACAAAACTAAGGCTGACGAAAATAATCAAGTTGCTGTAACAAAAAGTAAATCCAAAATTACTGGACCTACTAGTGTTAGAACAGTCACTTACGCCCAAACTGTAAAGGGACCCATTCAAAGTACTGAGTCACAAAGCAACAACGCGTTGTCAATTATCTTAACAAAACTTAACTACAAGAAGAGGTATTTAAAACGCTCGAACAACATCTAAGCGTGCTAGAGCACAATATGCAATTTTTAGATTATGACTAATCGTTTGAAACTATTCCTATGGAATGCGAATGGCTTAACAAAACATAAAAATGAACTCGAAGTCGTATTAAATAGCGAAAACATTGATATCTGTTTAATCGCTGAAACTCATTTTACTAAGCAATCGCACATAACGTTTAAAAACTATATTCTATACCATACCATACATCCTGATAATTGCGCTAGGGGTGGCAGCGCTGTCATAATTAGAAACTCGATAAAACATCACTTACTAGAACAATATAGCACAATCGAATTTCAAGCTACTTCTGTTTCCGTGGAAACCTTTAATCAGCCGCTGGTCGTAACTGCATTATATAGTCCTCCCAGGCATCAGTTGAAGTGCGCAGACTACTTATCTCTCTTTAACCGGTTTCAAGGCCGTTTTATAATTGGAGGAGACTTCAATGCAAAAAATACGTTTTGGGGCTCAAGACTTAATACAACCAAAGGAAGAGAAATGTACAAAGCCATGCAACTCGCAGCTTGTAATTCAATTTCAACTGGTAAACCAACGTACTGGCCGTCGGATACTAGCAAAGTTCCAGACCTAATAGACTTCTTTGTCTACAAAAATATTCCAGCATCTCACCTAACCATCTCAGAAGGCTTCGACTTTAGCTCTGACCACTCACCAGTGCTGCTGATAGTTTCACAAAATCCAACAATAAAGCAGAACACACTCAAGTTAGCAAATAAATTTACCGACTGGAAATATTTTCAGCTTCAGCTTGTACATTTGCACAAGTTTGATCATATTGTTAACAGCGAGCAACTAGATGACGCAGTACTTCATTTCACTCAGCAATTGCAGATGGCAGCGTGGAACAGTACACCAACACCAAAACTCCAAACTTTACATGGTAAAAAATACCCACCCTTCATCACAAAAAAGATTACGGAGAAGCGAAAATTGCGAAAACGTTGGCAAGCAACAAGATGTCCGTTAATTAAATCGCAACTAAACCGAGCAACTAAAAAGTTACGCACAGCCATCAAATCATACAAAAATAATACCTTTAATAGTTTTCTGATGGGCCTCACGGCAGACAAAAAAAATGAATACTCTTTGTGGAAAGCTGCTAAATCATTTAACAGACCAATGCAGCAGTCTGCCCCAGTAAAAATAAACGAAACTCACTGGGCTACAACAAATTCTCAAAAGGCGAACCTGTTTGCTGAACACCTAGAGAAAACCTTCAGTCCAAATGAAGGCCAAGATGTTATTGGGTCAAGTACAAATTGGCCCGAAGGCGACGCTGCAATTGTTCCAGTCACTACGGAAGAAGTGAGAAAACAAATTTTGACAATGAAACTCAAAAAATCTCCTGGTTTTGACTTAATAACGGCTGAAGTTCTTCGGAACTTACCCAATAACTGCATCAGCTACCTATGCGATTTAATTAATTCGTGCCTCCGTTTGAAACATGTACCCATTTTTTGGAAATTCGCTGAGGTAATTATGATACCTAAACCAGGGAAGTCTCCCAATGATGTATCCTCATATAGGCCAATATCTCTATTGCCAACCTTATCGAAGCTTTTTGAAAAACTACTACTAGCGCGTTTATCACCAATAATCGAGAGAAGACGCTTAATTCCGGATCATCAATTCGGCTTCAGAAAAAACCATTCAACCATCGACCAAATACTTGTAGTCGTAAATGCCATTGAATCGGCGATGCAAGAGAAGAAAGTGTGTTGTGCCGTGTTCTTAGATGTATCACAAGCCTTCGATAAGGTTTGGCATGAAGGATTACTCCATAAACTTAAATCATTATTGCCTATACAATACTGTAAGCTACTATCATCGTATCCAAACGACAGGTACTTCAGTGTTAAATATAAAGATGCACATTCAGCACTAAAGAAGATTAGCGCAGGCGTCCCGCAGGGGAGCATTCTTGGGCCCATTCTATATCTCCTGTATACACACGACTTACCCTCTGCAAACCAACTAGTTACAGCAACATTTGCAGATGATACTGCGGTTCTAGCAATCGAAAACAATATAGAAGACGCGACGGCTAATCTGCAACACACAGTCAATCAAATTGCATCATGGGCAAAAAAATGGAGTATCAAGCTCAATAAGGAAAAATCAGTACATATAGTCTTCTCATTGAAAAATTATAACCATATTCCAATTCATATCGATGCCACAAAAATTCCACACGCCAACGAAGCCAAATATCTGGGCATTACGCTTGACGCCAAGCTGCGCTGGAAAGCGCATGTTAAGAAAAAACGAGAAGAGCTTGACCTAAAACTAAAGAAATTTTACCACCTCATAGGCAGGCGCTCTAAACTGGCAATCCACAACAAACTAATGGTCTACAATCAAATACTAAAGCCGGCTTGGAGTTATGGCATACAATTCTGGGGCTGTGCCAGCAAGAAATACATTGCAACTATCCAGCGCTTTCAAAATAAAGTACTACGATACATCGTAAATGCTCCATATTACATTAGAAACAGTGATCTCCACCGTGACCTTGACATACCAACAGTCGACGTCGTGGCAAAAAGGTGTGCCATTGCTCACAAACAGCGATTGAAAACACATGTCAACGTTACAGCATCCAGTCTTCTCCAGGTGGTTGCAATATCTAGACGGCTAAAAAGAAAAACAGTGGCAGACTTAATGGACAGCGAGTAGCAAAATAGCTTCATTTTTTTTTTACATTAAATATTCAAATAAAATTGTTTATTAGTACCTTTTTTTTTTGTTATTTGTACTAGGTGCAATATTAAAACGATTTTTGTCTTTATTTGAAGAATCGTTAATAATAAATAAAAAAAAAAAAAAAACCTCAAGAAATAGGACAGTTACGAACTCAGACGACATAACTAACGATTTGAGCTAATGCTCAGGACGCCTTTCTGACGTAATACCTAACGGTAGTTCCAGGAGGGACTCTCCGTCCGGACATGAGGACATGTTTTTAGCGGATTAAAGTTTCGCACTGACTTAGGCTTTCGATGCTTTTGAGTCCTCGTTAAAAAAAAAAAAAAAAATATAACACCTTACTACGACTAACTCTCTCTCATTGTCCGTATTGCCAGCCAAAATCCAAAAATAGGCTGGGTTGCCAGCTTCAGTCCTAACATTCAGCCTTCCTGACCTTCAGCTTCATTGCGTGTCGGATGTGACTCAATAAACGTTGTTTGTACTTCAGTGAATTCAGCTTCAGCTATATGACGTGATTTTATAATAAGCGTGCGTGCTGATTCAGTATCTTCTAACTGATTACGAAGCTGATAAATTAACTCTTTACCTTGTCATTTGGTACAACTAAGAATTTATACTCGATATTAAGTTGATCTACCTCAACATGTGCATTAAAAAAACCAATTGGCATTTATTTAGGGTACCTAATCCGCGCAAGATAGGGGCACTTTTGCAAATTTCCACATTTTGCAACTTTTCCGGAATGCTCTCATTTACAATCGTTACGTCGGATCCTGTATCTACCAAGCATTCACTATAAATATATATTTAATCCTTTGACTTCTAGGATGAGCATAGCGCCGCAAGAAATATTTCCCACTCGGTACGATTAGTGGCCAATAGCTTCAACTCTCCCCAGCTTTTTTGCATGTGTAACATTCCCATGTCAATTTGCCTTCTCCAGGTGTGAGCGGGGGTGACCCTTCTGCTACTCATCGGGTTCCACTCAATCGCCATTCTTACCAGTCGGTCTACGCAAAGTGTGGCCGGCCTATTCCCATTTGCGTTTTTTGATTTCGGTTCTCATAGGTGTTTGCTGAGTTAGGAACCATAGACGTCCATTCAAAATTGTATTTTGTCAGAATACTTTAACAATTTTGCGCAATGACTGATTTACAAAAACTTGTAGTACATTGATGGCGTTTTCCGTGGTATTCCACGATTGACATCCATATAGCAGGTAACATTTTGTGTTGGAGTTAAATATTCGTATTTTAGTCCGACGCCATAGCTGATATGCTCTCCAGACTTTATTTAAGCGACCAAAGGATTATTTAATCTTCTTGATACGCTTCTCAATGTCCGCACTAGATCCACCATTTTTTGATATGATGCATCCAAGATAGCAAAAAGACTCTACATCCTCAAGACAGCAGTTGTTTATAATAAAAGGATTTTGGAAGATAACATTAATGTGCATAACTTTTATTTTGGTAAAATTGATTTTAAGTCGTGCTCTATGTGCCGTAGTTATCAATTTAGGTTGCGAGATATATCATATATCTGTATGCCAGCAGACATAAGTCTTTGACGTGATCTAGATCATTGAAACTATCTCGAACACCCCAAGTTATTCCGCCACCTTGACCCAATGCGTCTGCCAAGACTACGTCCAGGACGATGCTGAACAGCAACGGCGACATTACGCAACCGTGTCGAACGTCGGTTTTATTAGTATTTCAGTATTAGTATTTTTTCGCTTAGATATTTCTCGTGCAGTATCAGGCAAGTTTCATCCTTCTGTAGGGCTTTGATGAGCCTGATGATCTTTTGCGGCACACCCCTATGTTCAAGCGCGTTCCAAATGACGGTGTGACATAGTGTTTCAAAGGCTTTCTCGAAGTCTATAAATAATAAATAAAGAGTTGATCTTCATTCCACAGACTTTTCGACGATTACGTGATCGGTTTATGTGACGGTTTATGTGATCAATACAAGACTTGTGTGGGCAGAATCCACTTTGTTTTCTGGGCAACGTTGCTGTTAATGCTGTTAAAAGACTGTTGGTGATGACATGCGCTATTATATTATAAATCATGTTCAACAGAGTAATGCTTTGCCAATTAGTTCTTTCTGTGAGATCCCCCTTTTTTTAGAAGCTTTATGATAATACTCTCTTTGACTTCGGATGAAACGTTCTCTGACTGCCAAAAACGTTCTATTAACGGGTGGATGATCTGTGCGTGGATCAGTTGTATGTGGGTCAGTTTTCAGTAGTTCCGATGCTGAACCGTCGGGTCCTGGTGTTCTGCCGTTCTTTAGTGTCTTATTGCAGTTATGATCTCTGCAATATAGCGGCAGGAGGTGGAAATGTTGCTATTTTTAGAATGACTAACACAGTCGCAGTGCAATTGAGCCCTGTCTGTAACCAGCACTCCATTTTCGTCTTTCAACGGCTTACTGTTCCTGGTGTTATTTTCAGTAAGTTTTCTAGTAGCTTTGTACATATTACCACTTCTATGTAGCTGCGGTTTTAGCTTCATTGGCTATATTATTGTACCATTTTGTTTTGTCGCGACGTGTACTGCGTTTTACTTGCTGGTTATATTGCTTCTATTGCTATTGTAGTGCTGATTTAGTGGCCCGCGTTCTTGCATGATTTACTTCAGCTTTTTTAGTTTTTCTGTTTTCAATTAAGTACCACGTTTCGTCTGATATCCATTGTTGCCGTGATTACAGAAACCAATTTGGTCCTTAGCGGCATCAGTGAAGACGGTCTTGACAGTTTGCTATTCCACACACTCTTCGGTAGTTGTTGAGTTTAGTGACGATTTCAACTGCTCGGTATACCCTGTCATAATACTAGGTCTTTTAAGGTTTTGGACGTCAATTTTCTTCGGCATTCTGTCCTTACATAAAAATAAAAATAAGCAAAATTCGGAAAAAAATTATAATTTCGAATCATATTCTCATGAAGCCTTAAACAAGGAGAGTAATACATGGGAAACAGTACATAATAAAAATATAAATGGGGAACATGTTTGTCCAGCATTAATAAATAGTAATAAAGAAGTTCAGAATACGATATTTCTGAATCATATTTTCAAAATGCCTTAATGGAAACTTCTATATTAGGATCCTTAAATGTATCAATGAGAAATAATATCACTTATAATGAAAATGAGAGATATTTAAGGGAAATACGAAAAAAGGTTAGGCTTGAAGCCACCTTAAGAAATAAAATAATTAAACTTCATTCGAAAATAAATATGGAATTACCATTTAGAACCGATATAAGGGCTGAAATCAGAACTGAATCTAATATTCCTATCTGGAGCAAGCAGAACCTTTACCCATTTTCTGTCAATTCATTTGTAATGAAGAGATTTCAAGAATGTTGGAATCCAACATTATTCAAGTCAGTAATAGTCCATAGTCCAATTCTCCAATATGGGTCGTATCTAAAAAAGGATAAAATCCTGATGGTACCCCAAAGCATAGACTAGTTATTGACTTTAAAAAACTGAATGATCAAACCATTACTGATAGGTATCCAATCCCCGATACCAGTATAATTTTATCAAATCTTGGGAAAGCCAAGTACTTTTCTACAATAGACTTAGAGTCAGGTTTTCATCAAATACTGATGAATGAAAAAGACATTGAAAAAACTGCTTTTTCAATAAATAATGGCAAGTATGAATTCCTCAAAATGCCATTTGGTCTAAAAAATGCTCCATGCATATTTCAAAGAGCTATGGATGACAAACTGCGCTCATATATTGGCAAAATATGTCACGTCTATATGGACGATATAATTGTCTTTTCTGCAGATCTAGATCAACATCGTAGAGATGTAGAACTCATTATAGAAATACTTCACGAAACAAATATGAAGACTTCCCTCGAGTTCTTTAAGTTTTTTAAAACCGAAATTGAGTTTTTAGGATATATGGTCACAAATCAATTAAAACTGACCCAAATAAAGTCGAAACTGTTCTTAAATATCTTGCTCCACACAATATAAAAGAATTGCGAAGGTTTCTTGGACTAACCGTTTACTATAGGAAATTTATAAAGGATTATGCGAAAATTGCTAAACCTTTAACTATCCTACTCTCTGGAGGAAATGGTAAAATCTCCAAACATATGTCTAGTGAGGTTCTTATAGAATTGAATGAAGAAGCCCATAAATCATTTAACATTTTAAGGGAATATTTACTAAATCAAATTGAGCTCACGTAGCCAAATTATTCTAAAAAGTTTGTTCTAAATACTGGATTAAAAACAAAATACATTCATTTCCAAAACTTTGAATAAAACTGAACGAAATTAAACGACTAATAAAAAAGAATTGCTCGCAATTGTTTGGTCATTGAAAAATCTAAGAAACTATTTATATGGCGTCACAAATCTAGAAATCCATACGGATCATCAACCATTATCTTTTACAA
>NW_024031791.1:0-14140 GCF_002237135.1 Teleopsis dalmanni | reverse complement strand
GAAAAATAACTTTATAAAAGTTTCTGCGAACATTTTGTGAAAGCATATAAATATATATGGAAAATAGAAAACAGAGCACAGTCGCTCAACTAATTATTGTGTTTTGCGCATAATTTTTAACCGATTTTGCTCATCAATATCTTATTAAAAAGATATTTTAATTATCTATCAAATGAATATATATTAATAACTGTTGAAACAAGTAACAAAGATAAAAAATGACCTTGAATTGAAAAATTTCTGTTTTTTGTACTGAAAACCCAACTTTGCTCGAGTGGCGCAACGTAATTTTTAATCCTATTGCTCCAAAACTTTGGGAATATAATTTTTTTGGTCGATGGCATATTCCTAGGGGGTGCGCTCATTAAAAATCGAATTTTAGTTTTTCTGAGCCACCCAAGTGTCATATATTATAATATACTTAATATATCATAATCATAATTATACGTAATATATCATAGTCATAATTTTACATAACTATATTATAATATGTGTGTGAACCACATCTAATTTTAATTATACTCTAAGATTCTCTTCTTATTTTTTAAGACAATTACTATAATTTTAGACCTTAAGTCTACTTACCAGAAAAAATTTTAAATAAACTAGAAGAAAATAATGAAACGATAAGAGTACATTATCGAAAAATATACATTGAAAATGAAACCCGTCAGAATTTGCTTACATATGAAGAAAAAAGAAAAGAAGCCAAAAAAAGAATACGAAAAGAGATTTTCTGTGAAAAGAACTAGAAAGCATTGAACAAGATTTTCTAACAAATCAAACAAGATCAATGTACCGCAGTACACGAAAACATACACGCATATTCCAACCGCACTTAACAGCTTGTAAAAATAAAAATAGTGAATTAATCAGTGATAGAAAAGATGTTTTAAATATTTGGAAAAACCATTTCAGCGATCTGTTGAATAGCAATGAAGTCGAAGCCCCTAGTGATACCGTATGGACAGTAGAAAATATGCTAGAGGAACCTATACTTGAGGACACGAAACGAGCAATAGAGAAGTTAAAAAGCTTTAAATCGTGTGGAGAAGATTCTATAAACGTTGAGCTGATCAAATACGCCCGAGAAGAGCTTCACAAGCAGATACATGAATTGCCAGAAATGCCAGAAATGCCAGAAGAATGGTATACAAGCTTAATAGTTCCTATCTATAAAAAAGGCGACAAAACGAACTGTGCTAACTACAGAGGTATATCTCTTCTTAATGTTTGGTATAAAATAACATATTTTCGAACATATTATATAAAAAACTAAACATGTACGCAGAAGAAATACTGGGAGATTATCAATGTGGTTTTAAAACCGGTAGCTCAACAACAAACCAATGCTTCGTCATGTCACATTTTAAACAAGCCTTCGATAAGCTCAACAGAAAATATATTGATTAGTATTTAAAAAAACTTGGTATACCGCAAAAATACATTAACTTAATTAATATGACTCTAATGCATGCAAACACTAAAATAATCCTGAATGGTGAACTTTCAGACAAATTTGGAACCAAATCTGGCGTACGTCAAGGTGATTCTCTATCGATGCTCCTGTTCAATCTGACTCTACATGCAGTTATCAACAAAATAGATGAAGATGGTACAATATTTTATAAATTTACACAAATAAGCGCCTATGCTGACGAAGTCGTCATTATTGCAAGAAACAAGGAATATCTTTAAAGGGTTATCATACAACAAGACCAAGCTACAAAACAAACAGGCCTCAGAATAAACGAAGAAAGGACTAAATACATGACAAGATTTCCCCAAGATGGTCACATCAGAATAGGCAGTTACAATTTCGAGTCTATAAACGAGTTTAAATATCTAGGCGTAGTTCTCAGCACAAGTAAAGATGCGACTTTTGCATTACAAGATCGTATTCAAACAGCTAACATAGCATATATTGCCCACATGAAGCTTATGAAATCAACGTTACTATCAAAGGAATAAAAGTTGCGCATATATAAAATTGTCATTAGACCGGTTCTTATCTACTAGAACGCATTGAGTAGATTCATTGGCCAGAAGTAGAGTCAAACTTTAAATAAATTATTTTGGAAACTTTTAATAAATAAAGTTTGAAATAAAAGAAATCACACGGCTTTTAACTTTCCTCTCATTGGTTTACCAGCTTCGAACTGGTCAATAAACAAATTTATTGCGACGACCCGGACCGCGACTGTGATACCTCAGCAAAAACTAAACGAGCAATCCGTGTCGTTACACCGTATACGATTACGGTAAAATGACGAATTGAATGTCTTGAACGAAGGCCGAACTATACAACGATGCATATAAGCCCAAAGATTGAGCTGGTATGGACACGTCCTACGAATGAGTTACGAAAGAATGACTAAGAAAATTTTCGAGACAAAGCCAGAGGGGAGTAGAAAAAGAGGGCGACTGATACGAAGATGGTTACAAGATGTAGAAGACAACATATGAACAATGAGAATAACACAACACAGAAAGAAAGCGAAATGCAGAGAAGAATGGAGGCGTATTGTAGATGAGGCAATGGTCCCTCCTGGACTATGATGCCAAAATAATGATGATGACGCTTAGCCAATTTTTTTGCTATGTTGTTTGTGCACTGCATTGATTTTTATTTTGTTTGTTTTTTGTTACTGTTGTTTTCAATCGAAGGTTTAACTGTTGATTAAATGGCTCGGCTTCGTTTTAATTTTTATTGATTTATGTTTAAATGATTATTTATTTTTGTTAGCATTACTTTTTTTTATGTTTTGCACTAATTTACTGGTTATTGGACAAACTGTTGATTTCAACAGTGATGGGATGCTGTTTGTTTTAGATGATGTTGTTTTTGTTTGTACAGAGTTTACTGACGTTATTGGATAAGAAGAAGTTGAGGTTACTGTTGTAATTGATGAGAAAGTTGATGTTGTTGTTGTAGTGGTAATTTTGCAGAGGTAGGCATGTTTGAACAGAATATATTTGTTGAAAAGGCATTTGTTGGAGTTGAACATTGTTCGCTCCAAGAAAGGTTTTTGTTTGCATTTTCCATTACAGGTAAAGCGGGAAAAGTTTGCCTGCGCTCTAATGGCTGCGAGCACTCCACCGGCATTTCAATATTACTTGAAATGTTTACTGTTTTTAATTTTATTTATTTAGTTTAATTATTCAGCAAAAAATTTAGTAGAAATACATTATTAGAGTACAAGATTACACAATTACACATAGAAGAAAGTTTCAATTTATGTAGTATTTGGTCGATATGCAACACTTCCTTAGATAATTATATTTCTTACATAATTATTTGGAGATTTTTCGGCTTTATATGCTGTTGCCTTTAGCTGTATTTTAATGAGTGTGATGAAAGATAGGTAAACAAATTCAACAGCATCGTTTTGCAAATTAAATTTACTTTTCCAAAAAAAAACAGTTAGGGTGTTCACAGGGCACTGGTTATCGGGTTATGTACTTATGTGAGCAACAACAAAATACACTGAATAAAAATAAACAACTTTGCGCGAGTCCTGCCTATGTTTACAAATTTATGTGGTTTTGTGGTTATTTGTAGTATTGAAAAATAATATAAAATTTAAGCAAATGGCATCACAAAAAAGATTAACTTCACCGAATGGCACCACGAATTTCAAATTGGCATCACTAACATTTGCAGATGGTTTTGTTTGTAAACAAATATTTAAATTTTGCAAAAGTTAGTAAAAATGGTCTATCCGAAATAAAAATCATCCTTCGTTGAAACAACTTAAAATATTATCTCGCCAATGACTGGAGTTCGGCACACTTAGTTCATCCCCTCGTCGAAAAGATATGACTGCTCTTACAACCTCCTGTAGTTCATCCATTCTTTCATCTATCAAAGCGTGCCACTGGTTGAAGTGCACTGTGTCTATAAATGGAAAAAACTTTGATTTTTGCAGCTTTTAAGCTTTAAAAGACATACATACCAAATTCAAGATCTTTAATAGCTGCATTTACTTTCAAGTCAATAATTTGATTTTTTATACTCTTTTAAAGCATTTTGTGTACAATTGATTTTAAAATTTACATTGAAATTTTTTTGTACTAACAACAAAAACAAAGAACAGCTGATTGTAAAAAAATAAACAGAGAACCTACGTAAAAGTCTGTTCACAGTGCTCACAGGTTATTTTTCATTTTATCACCACATATCCCGTGCCCCGTGGACACCCTTAGTATTTTAAATTTACAGAAATTACAATTTTCTCCCTAAAATCGGGCACCAATTCGTCAGCTTTAGCTTTAGATTCAATAGCTCAATTGATTATAACCATTTTCGGATCATTTCACACGCTTTTTCAGTTCAATACATTAAAAGTCAAAGAGCAGTTTAAAAGTGCGCGGGTTATGTCATTGGCTTCGCCAACACTTCACAATATTCCAATTAATTGGTATATGTGATCAAATTTTTCTATTAATAATAAATTGTAAAATTCGACAGTATATGTCTCATAAGTGTCCCAAATAATTATCTATCCTACGGTACATTTCCCATATTACCAAATTTACTTAATATTGAAATTTTCCAAACATCAATTACAAAACGTAATTCTTTGTAACTGTTCTAGTTGCAGAACCATTAAAGTATCGAAATTAAAGCATTAAAGTATCCTCTAAATAAGCAAAATAAGATTTCCAAATTTTCAAATTTCATTATTCAGAATTCAAATTTCTATCTAAATCATTAAAACATTGAAACAATATTTTAATTCATAGCAATTTATATTACAAAATCTATTGCATTTGGGCATTTCTCAAACTGCATCAGCATTTAACATAAACAATGCAATGACCCTCATTTGTCAACAGGTTACCGAATTTTTATTGTTACCTTTCATCCACTTTCGCCAATTATGAATTGTAAGTAGTATGTTATATAAGATATTGATTTTGTATTTAAAATGCAGTCTTAAGATATCTTTAACCGAAGTTAAAGTTGAAAATTAATATATTGTAAAATATCTTGGATCAACAATAAAATTTATTGCAAATATAGTAAGTGAACTTAAAGTATTTGTTTGGAAAGTTTTGCACCAGTTTAAAAGAAATAAAAACATATTTTAGGAAGATTTTTTTATGCCCAAAAAATATGTATTTACATAGGTAGAGTGTCTAACTTTTATTAAAAAACACGAAAGATTAGGAAAATATTTTTTTTGAACAGGTAGCAGGTATTGGTATTGGTGTATTTGTTTAATAAATTTTGCAACAGTTTAAAAAAGATAATACGGGAGGGCCACAAATAGGTATTTTTCTTCTCCAGAAATATGTATTCACTTAGGTAGAGTATCTAACATTCATTAAAAAACGCGAAAGATTAAGAAAATATTTTCTTGAACAGGTAGCAGGATTTTAGCGCCCTTTCTACTGTGCTAAGTAAGCAGAGATATAATTTAAGTGAAAAAAATATTTCAGCAATGTTATTAATAAGATTAAATTAAAATTTATTTCAAAAAATATGTAATAAAAATTATATATTTTTTAATAAGAAATTAAAATATTAAATTATTAAATTATTTCAATAACTTTGTAAAATTTAAGCTGTAATTAAAGATAAAAAATTAATTGAAATCTAATAACAAAATTAATTTATGTTGTTGTAAAAAATATTTAATTTGCTTTTTATAACCTTACTAACGAATCTTAGTGTACAACTTACTATTAAATAAAATTTTATGAAGTAGTCCAAAATTGATATATTTAATTTTTTCAAAGTACGATCCGTAGAACCGATCCTCTTTACTTATAACATTTCGAAACAAATACTCTTTCTCTATTAAATTCATGTACCTATTTAACAAAGTTTTCAAGTACATTGTGAAATTAACTTTATTCCCATGTTTTAAATTAATAAACCTTAAAATAATAAGTAATATAAGCAATAAATGTAAATCTAATAATAAATTCAAAATTAAAATATAAATACAAAATCATTTCTTCAATAAAATATTTCGTATTAAGACCAAAATTAATACAAATCAGTTTTACGTACTATTTTGCTGCGATATTTGTCATAATATTGTACGCTTTTAAATCATCATTTCACACAAATGTGCAGTAGACATTTCGTCTCCGCACATTTGGGTGCATTTTTATTTTCAAGTCTGCACACAAAATGTGCTCCTCTTATTCTTTTCTGCACACGTTGTGTGCGAGGGCAAGCTGGCTGCCTCACACACAATGTGCTGTGCGAAATAACTTCGGCACAAACACCGAATGCGTGTGCGAATTTTTTTTCACTCCACCACATTTGTGTGAAATGTGCGTTTTGTTTGTGCACACAAGATGTGGCACTTAAGATGTGCACAAAAATATTCGCACACCACATTTGTGGTGTGAAATTTTATTTAGAATCGCACAACATTTGTGCGTGGTGTTTTGCATTTTTGTGCACAGCACAGTGTTTTTCTGAACCCTGCAATAAATACTTTGTAAAATAAAATTTTAATAAAAATTAAAATTTGTTTGTGAATTAATATTATTATTGTTTTTTTTTTATTCACCGAAGTGATTAAACATATAAGTGGCGCTGTCGACAGAGTTTAAATCTAAAGATTCAAACAAAAAAAACCTCGAAAACAAAAAAAAGTTAATTTAAATTAAATTTTTAAAATCAATATTTAATTAACTTTGAAAAATAACTTTATAAAAGTTTCTGCGAACATTTTGTGAAAGCATATAAATATATATGGAAAATAGAAAACAGAGCACAGTCGCTCAACTAATTATTGTGTTTTGCGCATAATTTTTAACCGATTTTGCTCATCAATATCTTATTAAAAAGATATTTTAATTATCTATCAAATGAATATATATTAATAACTGTTGAAACAAGTAACAAAGATAAAAAATGACCTTGAATTGAAAAATTTCTGTTTTTTGTACTGAAAACCCAACTTTGCTCGAGTGGCGCAACGTAATTTTTAATCCTATTGCTCCAAAACTTTGGGAATATAATTTTTTTGGTCGATGGCATATTCCTAGGGGGTGCGCTCATTAAAAATCGAATTTTAGTTTTTCTGAGCCACCCTAGTGTCATATATTATAATATACTTAATATATCATAATCATAATTATACGTAATATATCATAGTCATAATTTTACATAACTATATTATAATATGTGTGTGAACCACATCTAATTTTAATTATACTCTAAGATTCTCTTCTTATTTTTTAAGACAATTACTATAATTTTAGACCTTAAGTCTACTTACCAGGAAAAAATTTTAAATAAACTAGAAGAAAATAATGAAACGATAAGAGTACATTATCGAAAAATATACATTGAAAATGAAACCCGTCAGAATTTGCTTACATATGAAGAAAAAAGAAAAGAAGCCAAAAAAAGAATACGAAAAGAGATTTTCTGTGAAAAGAACTAGAAAGCATTGAACAAGATTTTCTAACAAATCAAACAAGATCAATGTACCGCAGTACACGAAAACATACACGCATATTCCAACCGCACTTAACAGCTTGTAAAAATAAAAATAGTGAATTAATCAGTGATAGAAAAGATGTTTTAAATATTTGGAAAAACCATTTCAGCGATCTGTTGAATAGCAATGAAGTCGAAGCCCCTAGTGATACCGTATGGACAGTAGAAAATATGCTAGAGGAACCTATACTTGAGGACACGAAACGAGCAATAGAGAAGTTAAAAAGCTTTAAATCGTGTGGAGAAGATTCTATAAACGTTGAGCTGATCAAATACGCCCGAGAAGAGCTTCACAAGCAGATACATGAATTGCCAGAAATGCCAGAAATGCCAGAAGAATGGTATACAAGCTTAATAGTTCCTATCTATAAAAAAGGCGACAAAACGAACTGTGCTAACTACAGAGGTATATCTCTTCTTAATGTTTGGTATAAAATAACATATTTTCGAACATATTATATAAAAAACTAAACATGTACGCAGAAGAAATACTGGGAGATTATCAATGTGGTTTTAAAACCGGTAGCTCAACAACAAACCAATGCTTCGTCATGTCACATTTTAAACAAGCCTTCGATAAGCTCAACAGAAAATATATTGATTAGTATTTAAAAAAACTTGGTATACCGCAAAAATACATTAACTTAATTAATATGACTCTAATGCATGCAAACACTAAAATAATCCTGAATGGTGAACTTTCAGACAAATTTGGAACCAAATCTGGCGTACGTCAAGGTGATTCTCTATCGATGCTCCTGTTCAATCTGACTCTACATGCAGTTATCAACAAAATAGATGAAGATGGTACAATATTTTATAAATTTACACAAATAAGCGCCTATGCTGACGAAGTCGTCATTATTGCAAGAAACAAGGAATATCTTTAAAGGGTTATCATACAACAAGACCAAGCTACAAAACAAACAGGCCTCAGAATAAACGAAGAAAGGACTAAATACATGACAAGATTTCCCCAAGATGGTCACATCAGAATAGGCAGTTACAATTTCGAGTCTATAAACGAGTTTAAATATCTAGGCGTAGTTCTCAGCACAAGTAAAGATGCGACTTTTGCATTACAAGATCGTATTCAAACAGCTAACATAGCATATATTGCCCACATGAAGCTTATGAAATCAACGTTACTATCAAAGGAATAAAAGTTGCGCATATATAAAATTGTCATTAGACCGGTTCTTATCTACTAGAACGCATTGAGTAGATTCATTGGCCAGAAGTAGAGTCAAACTTTAAATAAATTATTTTGGAAACTTTTAATAAATAAAGTTTGAAATAAAAGAAATCACACGGCTTTTAACTTTCCTCTCATTGGTTTACCAGCTTCGAACTGGTCAATAAACAAATTTATTGCGACGACCCGGACCGCGACTGTGATACCTCAGCAAAAACTAAACGAGCAATCCGTGTCGTTACACCGTATACGATTACGGTAAAATGACGAATTGAATGTCTTGAACGAAGGCCGAACTATACAACGATGCATATAAGCCCAAAGATTGAGCTGGTATGGACACGTCCTACGAATGAGTTACGAAAGAATGACTAAGAAAATTTTCGAGACAAAGCCAGAGGGGAGTAGAAAAAGAGGGCGACTGATACGAAGATGGTTACAAGATGTAGAAGACAACATATGAACAATGAGAATAACACAACACAGAAAGAAAGCGAAATGCAGAGAAGAATGGAGGCGTATTGTAGATGAGGCAATGGTCCCTCCTGGACTATGATGCCAAAATAATGATGATGACGCTTAGCCAATTTTTTTGCTATGTTGTTTGTGCACTGCATTGATTTTTATTTTGTTTGTTTTTTGTTACTGTTGTTTTCAATCGAAGGTTTAACTGTTGATTAAATGGCTCGGCTTCGTTTTAATTTTTATTGATTTATGTTTAAATGATTATTTATTTTTGTTAGCATTACTTTTTTTTATGTTTTGCACTAATTTACTGGTTATTGGACAAACTGTTGATTTCAACAGTGATGGGATGCTGTTTGTTTTAGATGATGTTGTTTTTGTTTGTACAGAGTTTACTGACGTTATTGGATAAGAAGAAGTTGAGGTTACTGTTGTAATTGATGAGAAAGTTGATGTTGTTGTTGTAGTGGTAATTTTGCAGAGGTAGGCATGTTTGAACAGAATATATTTGTTGAAAAGGCATTTGTTGGAGTTGAACATTGTTCGCTCCAAGAAAGGTTTTTGTTTGCATTTTCCATTACAGGTAAAGCGGGAAAAGTTTGCCTGCGCTCTAATGGCTGCGAGCACTCCACCGGCATTTCAATATTACTTGAAATGTTTACTGTTTTTAATTTTATTTATTTAGTTTAATTATTCAGCAAAAAATTTAGTAGAAATACATTATTAGAGTACAAGATTACACAATTACACATAGAAGAAAGTTTCAATTTATGTAGTATTTGGTCGATATGCAACACTTCCTTAGATAATTATATTTCTTACATAATTATTTGGAGATTTTTCGGCTTTATATGCTGTTGCCTTTAGCTGTATTTTAATGAGTGTGATGAAAGATAGGTAAACAAATTCAACAGCATCGTTTTGCAAATTAAATTTACTTTTCCAAAAAAAAACAGTTAGGGTGTTCACAGGGCACTGGTTATCGGGTTATGTACTTATGTGAGCAACAACAAAATACACTGAATAAAAATAAACAACTTTGCGCGAGTCCTGCCTATGTTTACAAATTTATGTGGTTTTGTGGTTATTTGTAGTATTGAAAAATAATATAAAATTTAAGCAAATGGCATCACAAAAAAGATTAACTTCACCGAATGGCACCACGAATTTCAAATTGGCATCACTAACATTTGCAGATGGTTTTGTTTGTAAACAAATATTTAAATTTTGCAAAAGTTAGTAAAAATGGTCTATCCGAAATAAAAATCATCCTTCGTTGAAACAACTTAAAATATTATCTCGCCAATGACTGGAGTTCGGCACACTTAGTTCATCCCCTCGTCGAAAAGATATGACTGCTCTTACAACCTCCTGTAGTTCATCCATTCTTTCATCTATCAAAGCGTGCCACTGGTTGAAGTGCACTGTGTCTATAAATGGAAAAAACTTTGATTTTTGCAGCTTTTAAGCTTTAAAAGACATACATACCAAATTCAAGATCTTTAATAGCTGCATTTACTTTCAAGTCAATAATTTGATTTTTTATACTCTTTTAAAGCATTTTGTGTACAATTGATTTTAAAATTTACATTGAAATTTTTTTGTACTAACAACAAAAACAAAGAACAGCTGATTGTAAAAAAATAAACAGAGAACCTACGTAAAAGTCTGTTCACAGTGCTCACAGGTTATTTTTCATTTTATCACCACATATCCCGTGCCCCGTGGACACCCTTAGTATTTTAAATTTACAGAAATTACAATTTTCTCCCTAAAATCGGGCACCAATTCGTCAGCTTTAGCTTTAGATTCAATAGCTCAATTGATTATAACCATTTTCGGATCATTTCACACGCTTTTTCAGTTCAATACATTAAAAGTCAAAGAGCAGTTTAAAAGTGCGCGGGTTATGTCATTGGCTTCGCCAACACTTCACAATATTCCAATTAATTGGTATATGTGATCAAATTTTTCTATTAATAATAAATTGTAAAATTCGACAGTATATGTCTCATAAGTGTCCCAAATAATTATCTATCCTACGGTACATTTCCCATATTACCAAATTTACTTAATATTGAAATTTTCCAAACATCAATTACAAAACGTAATTCTTTGTAACTGTTCTAGTTGCAGAACCATTAAAGTATCGAAATTAAAGCATTAAAGTATCCTCTAAATAAGCAAAATAAGATTTCCAAATTTTCAAATTTCATTATTCAGAATTCAAATTTCTATCTAAATCATTAAAACATTGAAACAATATTTTAATTCATAGCAATTTATATTACAAAATCTATTGCATTTGGGCATTTCTCAAACTGCATCAGCATTTAACATAAACAATGCAATGACCCTCATTTGTCAACAGGTTACCGAATTTTTATTGTTACCTTTCATCCACTTTCGCCAATTATGAATTGTAAGTAGTATGTTATATAAGATATTGATTTTGTATTTAAAATGCAGTCTTAAGATATCTTTAACCGAAGTTAAAGTTGAAAATTAATATATTGTAAAATATCTTGGATCAACAATAAAATTTATTGCAAATATAGTAAGTGAACTTAAAGTATTTGTTTGGAAAGTTTTGCACCAGTTTAAAAGAAATAAAAACATATTTTAGGAAGATTTTTTTATGCCCAAAAAATATGTATTTACATAGGTAGAGTGTCTAACTTTTATTAAAAAACACGAAAGATTAGGAAAATATTTTTTTTGAACAGGTAGCAGGTATTGGTATTGGTGTATTTGTTTAATAAATTTTGCAACAGTTTAAAAAAGATAATACGGGAGGGCCACAAATAGGTATTTTTCTTCTCCAGAAATATGTATTCACTTAGGTAGAGTATCTAACATTCATTAAAAAACGCGAAAGATTAAGAAAATATTTTCTTGAACAGGTAGCAGGATTTTAGCGCCCTTTCTACTGTGCTAAGTAAGCAGAGATATAATTTAAGTGAAAAAAATATTTCAGCAATGTTATTAATAAGATTAAATTAAAATTTATTTCAAAAAATATGTAATAAAAATTATATATTTTTTAATAAGAAATTAAAATATTAAATTATTAAATTATTTCAATAACTTTGTAAAATTTAAGCTGTAATTAAAGATAAAAAATTAATTGAAATCTAATAACAAAATTAATTTATGTTGTTGTAAAAAATATTTAATTTGCTTTTTATAACCTTACTAACGAATCTTAGTGTACAACTTACTATTAAATAAAATTTTATGAAGTAGTCCAAAATTGATATATTTAATTTTTTCAAAGTACGATCCGTAGAACCGATCCTCTTTACTTATAACATTTCGAAACAAATACTCTTTCTCTATTAAATTCATGTACCTATTTAACAAAGTTTTCAAGTACATTGTGAAATTAACTTTATTCCCATGTTTTAAATTAATAAACCTTAAAATAATAAGTAATATAAGCAATAAATGTAAATCTAATAATAAATTCAAAATTAAAATATAAATACAAAATCATTTCTTCAATAAAATATTTCGTATTAAGACCAAAATTAATACAAATCAGTTTTACGTACTATTTTGCTGCGATATTTGTCATAATATTGTACGCTTTTAAATCATCATTTCACACAAATGTGCAGTAGACATTTCGTCTCCGCACATTTGGGTGCATTTTTATTTTCAAGTCTGCACACAAAATGTGCTCCTCTTATTCTTTTCTGCACACGTTGTGTGCGAGGGCAAGCTGGCTGCCTCACACACAATGTGCTGTGCGAAATAACTTCGGCACAAACACCGAATGCGTGTGCGAATTTTTTTTCACTCCACCACATTTGTGTGAAATGTGCGTTTTGTTTGTGCACACAAGATGTGGCACTTAAGATGTGCACAAAAATATTCGCACACCACATTTGTGGTGTGAAATTTTATTTAGAATCGCACAACATTTGTGCGTGGTGTTTTGCATTTTTGTGCACAGCACAGTGTTTTTCTGAACCCTGCAATAAATACTTTGTAAAATAAAATTTTAATAAAAATTAAAATTTGTTTGTGAATTAATATTATTATTGTTTTTTTTTTATTCACCGAAGTGATTAAACATATAAGTGGCGCTGTCGACAGAGTTTAAATCTAAAGATTCAAACAAAAAAAACCTCGAAAACAAAAAAAAGTTAATTTAAATTAAATTTTTAAAATCAATATTTAATTAACTTTGAAAAATAACTTTATAAAAGTTTCTGCGAACATTTTGTGAAAGCATATAAATATATATGGAAAATATATTGATATATTTGTGAACATTTTTTTTTTGAAAGACTAAAGAAAAAACAAATTTATGGAAATATAGTGAAAATCTTATATATAAAATTAACATTGTCAAAATGTTAGTTACCGTACTCCTCCGAAACGGCTTTACTGATTTTTACCAAATTTTATATGCGTATTCAGTAGGTCTGAGAATCGGCTACTATCTATTTTTCATACCGCTAAAGTGATTAGGGTGTCCCTATCCAGCAAAAATATCTTTATTGCTTTAACAAAAATTTTTTTTATTTTTTGACAAATTTTTTTATATTTTTGAAAAAGAAAACTTGCTATGATATGAAAAGTTGTTGTCTATGAAAATACTCAATTTATAAAACTGCCCCTAATTTCTGGCACTATCGTTGATTCCCAAAATGCTCTCATTGACCGCGTATTTCCAGATGTACACATACAATACATAAATCGTGGGTGGCTGGCAGAAAGAGCCATTAGCAGCAAAAAAAACGTGGACGTTGATGAATTAAACTTCAAGATAAAACAGACATTGCCAGGCGACTTAATATCATACAAATCGATCGATACAGTTTGTGATAGCATCGAAGTTGTAAACTATCCAGCAGAGTTTTTAAACTCACTGGATTTGCCAGGCATGCCACCACACATTTTACGAATGAAAGTTGGATCACCGATTATTTTACTTCGGAATTTGAACCCACCACGGCTATGCAATAGTACGCGATTGGTAATTAAAAAATTAATGAAAA
>NW_024031790.1:0-14152 GCF_002237135.1 Teleopsis dalmanni | reverse complement strand
GAAGGCGTCTAAAACACAATTTTCTAGGTACATATGCTCATAATTATATGCAAGCCACATCAATAAGCCTTAAGCACCTAGGAAAAAATTTAACTTTATCGGCAGTTTACTGCCCTCCTCGCTTCAACATTACTGAGACCCAATTTACGGATTACTTTTTAACTCTAGGTGAAAGATTTCTTGCGGCGGGAGACTACAACGCCAAGCACACGTATTGGGGTTCACGACTCTGTAATCCAAAAGGAAAACAGCTCTACAATTCAATTGTAAATAGAAAAAAATGCACTAGACGTAATCTCTCCTGGGCAGCCAACATATTGGCCTGCTGATAACAATAAAATACCAGACCTAATAGACTTCGCCGTAACCAAAGGCATAAGCAAAAATTTTATCTCAACATACACTAGCTGCGATTTGTCTTCTGACCATTCTCCAGTTACATTTTGCTTACTTGATGGTCCTCAGTTATATGACTATTTCTATAGCATTACAAGTCCTAGAACAAACTGGCTCAAATATAAAAAGTATATTAACTCACACATACACACAAATTACAAGATAAAGTGTAAGTCTCATATTGAGGACGCAACCTCTGTTTTAAACTCAATTCTGATTTCAGCAGCAGAAAACTCCACCTCTAAAGGCAATAAAATTTACAGATTCAATAGAGTACTTACAAATAGTGACATAGAGAATTTAGTTTTACAAATACGTAGATTAAGGCGTGAATGGCAAAAATCTAGGTCCCCTTTAGCGCAAAACTTATTTAAGGAAGCCCAAAGGAGACTTAGATCTGTATTAAGCGAGGAAGTCAAAGTCAGACAATATAATTATATTCAAAACCTATGTCCAAATGGCAAAAACCATTCATCTTTGTGGAATGCTAGCAAAGGTATAAATTCGCCCATAGACTCCGATTCTCTAATAAGAAACTCTCTTGGAAACTGGGCGCGAAGTGATGAAGAAAAATCTAATGTTTTTGCTGATTGTCTAAAAGAGGTGTTCCAACCTAATCCTGCAACAGGACAATATGACTTTCCCACTCAAGATCCACCAGCACAATCTATTGACATGAATATCACGGCCAATGATCTTGTTCAAATAATCACAAACAAGTTAGATTGCAAAAAAGCACCGGGATATGATAATATCTCACCCATCATGATAAAAAACTTACCCCTTTTGGCCATACATTTTATCACAAGACTTTTTAATGCCATAATTAAATTTGGCTTTTATCTAACAGAGTGGAAAACATTCATGATTATTATGATTTATAAATCAAGTAAACACCCCACGCTTGCCTCTTCATACAGGCAAATAAGCTTACTGCCATGCCTTTCTAAACTCTATGAAAGGGCACTGCTTTTAAAGCTAAAACCGTTCCTTGACGTTCAAAACTTAATACCGTCCCACCAGTTTGGTTTTAGGGAAAAACATGGAACTATTGAGCAAGTGAATCGTATAAGGAATGAAATAAGACACGCATTTGAGCTCAGAGAATATTGTTCCGCGGTATTCCTCAATGTTAAACAAGCATTTGATAAAGTATGGCATAATGGACTCATATATATGATACGCTGTTCATTACCTGCAAATGTCCACTCAGTTTTAGAATCGTATCTGCATAATAGAAGCTTTAAAGTGAAATGCAAATCATATACTTCTAATAATTTCCCAATAGAAGCTGGCGTTCCACAAGGAAGTGTTCTTGGCCCTATATTGTATGTACTTTACACATCTGATATCCCGATAAGTAGTTCAGTTATCACTACAACGTTTGCCGACGATACGGCAATTTTATGCCGAAACAAAAACGCTGTGCTAGCTTCAAACCAACTTCAATCTCACTTATATCGGGTGGAGAAATGGTTGTCAAAATGGCGAATTAAAATTAACGAAGTAAAATGTAGACACGTCATTTTTACCTTAAATCGGAGTACATCTCCAAAAATTTTACTAAACAACATTCCCATACCACAAGCAGATAATATAACGTACTTAGGTATCCACCTAGACAGACGACTGACTTAGCGCAAACATATTGAAGCTAAAAAAATTCAGATGAAGCTCCAAGCCTCTAAGTTGCATTGGCTTATTAATAGCAGATCTTCCCTGTGCCTAGAGTATAAAGTACTCTTGTATAACAGCATCATAAAACCAGTATGGACTTATGGTATCCAGCTATTTGGCAATGCTAGTGCTTCAAATATTGAAATTATACAAAGAGCTCAGTCAAAAATACTAAGAATTATCACTGGTGCCCCATGGTATATTAGGAATGAAAGTATACACCGAGATCTACAAATTCTCCTAGTTATAGCTGAATTTGACAATATAAGAAAAAAATACAATAAAAGGCTGACAGAGCATGTTAATCCCTTAGCAAGAAATCTCGCACTTCTATCCATTACTTCCCGCCTAAAAAGAGCTGACCGTCCAGCCGTTAATTAATATTCAACAGCTCGAAGTAAAAACCGCACCTTTCTTTTTAGTAATCTGTTAAAGTTTAACCACTTTCTTAAGAAACCACCTAACATTCACTCCAATGAAATTTAATCCATTAATCTAAATGAGGTTCGTGATATAAGGTTTACTTATTTTTTTTTTTTTTATAAAATGTATAGTTAAAATAAAAATTTGTAACATTATGTAATTAGTTATAAGATTTTACAACTTATTGTTAGTCTCATTTTAAGAGAAGATGCAATAAATAAATGTATGTTTAAAAAAAAAAAAAAAAAAAAATTCGCATGCACAGCTGATTTGAAGTGAAGCATTTTGAAACGAAAATTTTTGTTTGAGTTGCAACTTACACTAGTAGCTAATAAAAAGTTTGTGATCTGTATATACTATATATTTCCGTGTAATCTTTTCATAATTAAATTTTATCACTTGGTATTTAAGTACTTCATGGGACACAGAAATAAGTAGAGCATATATATTAAGCATAATGCAAAGCTGCAAAAGCTCATATATTGATGAGAAGGTTAAATTTGCTGTATGTAAAATAAAAGTTTAAAATTGATTATAAGCAAAGATCAATGAATCCTCATAGGAAAATAGAAGCTTTTATAAAAAAAAAACTGAATTGGATTCCAAAAACTATTTCAGTACCAAGTAAAACCAAAAACCCAGGACGACCACTGAAACCTTTTGCACAGTCCAGCGATAGAAGCAAATGACGAAAAGCTGAATAATTACGCAATAATGATGCAAAAGAACTAACTACAGCTACCCAAATGAAATTGTACCAAGTTAAAATGCGAGATGCTTCCCAAGTTTTCAAAGAAATTACCAATTGACCAAATCGTGCTCATAAATGTAAACAAGCTTACAACTAAAGTCAAAAAAAACCATGTTGACGTTAGAGGATCTTTCAATGTTAATTAAAACAAACTTGGCAATATGAAATATTAAGACAAAGTAATAAAAAGCACAAGACTATTGGAATACCTTGAAGAAATGATTAAATCATTAGAACAGAATGATTTAAAAAACTTATCACTCGATTGTAAGTGGGGTTCTGATGGATCACAGCAATCCCAATACAAGCAAAAATTTGACAATGAGTTTGATTTGGACACGAGTATTTTTCTAAGTTTGTTGATACCATTGCAACTAATATTATCAAATACTCAGTGAGGGATATGGCACAACCCAATTCCTTCATCACGCTATTGCTGCCCTAACCAGTTCCGTCCGGTTTACTATTGATAGGCATACGAATATGTTTTGCCAAAGAGTCACATTAAGAAACTAAAATACTTTTTATTATTTTAATAATATTTATAATCATATTTTTAATATTATAATAAATAATATTTGTTTGTTTTAATATCCTACTCGAATTCTGAATTGAGACGAGAATTTTCAATATTTTATCAAACACAATGTATTTTTTTAGACATGATTGATTATTTTGTTATTTGTTATTTTGATATTTTTGTTTTAGCAACATTTTGAGTTAAAAACACACAAAAATATTATGGCCGCCTAAATTGGTCAAATACCCCTGTGTGTGCCGGTTTGAAACTTTTATCAAATTCAATTTCACATTACGCTTCATTTGTATCACCCTACATAATTTCCTTTAAACAATATTCCTCTTAAATATAACTAAATCATGTAAATGTTTAAAGAAAGTATTAAATGTAACCCCAATTTTTATAAGATTTATTCCTTGCAGAGAAGAGGTTTCTTTTGCATGTTATAAATATAAAAGAAAATAAGAATTTTTCATTTCTCCTAATTGAAATGGTTTTCAAGACCATAGATAGACTTTATTTTTTGTCAAAGAAACACAATTATGCAACAATCGTCTTCATAATAGCTACAACTGAAAGTTCTCTGTCAAAGGCTATTTCAAAATTAGGAAGTTTCAGACAAAAAAATTGCGATTTTTTGCTCAAAATACTTTTACTTTAATTATTTCTTGATTATTTTGAAATACTTCTAATCTTTATAAATAATTCACACATAAAGTATGGAATTAAAATTTCTTTTTGTATACTGCACTTAACTTTTTTTGTTTGACTGCACTTAACAAACAAGATTCCATTTTATAATCATCTACAATTATTAATTAATTATTAATATAGTGAGCACATGACTATGGAAATGCATTAACAAACATTAAATAATAATAATCCAATAAAACTTGAACACAACTTTTCACATTAATGACCACAAAACTAATAGAAATTATTTAGTTTGGAATTTATAGCATGGCACTAAAAATTGTTTAACATCCAAAAATGGAAAATGGAAAATGTAAGTCCCAGCGCAGTAAATTACAATAAAATAAATTCTACATAAAACCATTTGAGAATCATTGAAGTTCTTCCACTAAAATTTTTTATTAAAATTACTGACATTAAACATGAAGTATTCTGAAATTATATTCAAAAGAGCAATTTAGCTGAAACGGTTCATAATGCAAAACCCTAATAAGCACTACTGTCCTTTGTCCCATGTCTTCTGGCATATTTATATGTATGTTTATGCGGTCCAACATTTGCAAATTACTTGCAAAAAGCTGTAAAAATATTTAAGCATAATGATACCAACATAAAAATTTATTTAATGTCTTCACTTGATAACCGCACTAGGACAAGTTAAAATGTGCGCTCATCATTAATTTTGTTGCGAACCGTTTTCATAAATACAAAACACCTTTGCTTATTAATCTTCGCTGAAATGTTAATGGCCGCAGACATTTGCTAGTCGTAAAGAAAAAATTGCCAACTCCAGAGCAGTTCAGTTAAAGTGGAAGTTATAAGACAGGTACACCATGCGCCAGAGTCGTATATAAATTTTTTATTCCATCCTAACTATCTGAAAGCCTTCATTGAGCGAGTATGAGTCTACGCGGCATAACAATGGATTATACTTTCATATATTATTATTATTATTTATTAATTTATTTCTCCTTAATGGGTATAAAAATACATTTCGGAAGCCGTAGCTTAAAACAAAACATATTGTATATATTGTTATTATTATTATTATTATTATTATTATTATTATTATTATTATTATTATTATTATTATTATTATTTGAATTTTGCATCTCAGCGGGTGTTATTGCTGGGATTCACATAATTCCGGATGACAAGCATCAAGGAATTTATGCTCTGTTGAAGTGTAGTCCATATTCTACACCTATTAAATTGTGTTGCTCCTTCTAAAGAATGTTGATCGTTTCCCTCACCATTGCACATGTATGCAACAGAACGTATTTCTGCATAGTATTTATTAGAAGTTTAGAGAGTTCAAGTATGCCCATAGAGTGTGTGAGGGTTTTGGGTACTATACCAGTGGCTGATAGTATTATTGGTACAACAACCACTCGCTGAAGTCTCCAAATTTCTTTGATTTCTCTAGCCAGCGGTATGTAGTTGCTCATCTTTTCTGCATACTTCTGTCCAATGTTGCCATTATGCGGAATAGCAACATCAATCAGGTATGCTGAATCATCCCTTCTATCAACCAGTAGGATATCAGGCTTATTATGTGTTATTAGTCGATCTTAGTCGACCAGTACATACGAAAATTGGTGTTTTCTAGCACCGCAGTGGGTTTATATTGGTAAATTGAACAAGTTTTAGAGACCAATCTATGCTTGAATGCAAGAGTGGATTACCTTACATACTGCATTGTACCTGTTTAGATATTCCCTTGGTGGCATTACAGAGCAACCGGATATATTGTGATCCAATGTTTTTGGGACACAAGCCATCCTCAACTCGTTATTTAAGAATATGTTTGCGATAATAACGAGTAGGGACCACGCCATCCTGTATCGCGCACTCAAACCTTCAGTTTCACCATATAGATCCCATATACAAAGCCATTTGTTGGACAAATGTAAATCAGTAAATGGCTGACAAAGGTAATTCATATGTTTTCCGTGAAGAGCCTTAGATTTCCATTCATCAATTTTTTGCTGGTCAGGCACCACCAAATCTAAAGGAGAGAATACTCTGTTCTTCAGATCAAATCTATTGTCTGTACCGCAGATAGCCTTATGCAAAGAAGAACTAAGCTCTGTGCCAATAAAATAAGTGCGTTGTGAATCGACTTGTTCGTAATATAGTCTTGTTATATCGAGCACTCCTCTACCACCAATACTTCTCGGTAGACATATCCTTTCCACAGCAGATTTTGTATGACACATGCGAAAGTCGCAAATTAAAGTTCTGATTTTGCGTTGGATTGCTTCCAAGTCCGTGTCCGACCACCTTAATATACCAAAAGAGTACAGCAGTAATGATATGTAATATATATTAATTGCACATACTTTATATTTTTCGGACAGTAAAGATTTTAATATGTTACCAATTTCACTCTATAGATAAATTCATTCATTAAATTATTTTTTAAATTGCTGTTTTTTACGTGTGCACCTTGCAATATACCTAAGTACTTATAAAAATCTTATTCAGGCTTGAATATGCAAATTCTCAAAGCTATGTCCTTCATGCGACTCATAAACACCTCTTTGGATGACTCAGATTCGACATTTCTCCAACCCAAATTCCATCCGAATATCTTTACTAAACATATCCGTAAGCCGTAATAAACTCTTATGTTCATCAGTTCCAGCGTACAATTTAATGTCATCAAGATACATTAAATGACTCAACTCACTCTTCCTGTTCAGCACTCCATATTTGATGGCAAAGCCATGTCCTTTAGCATTTGTTAATAACCATGAGAGAGGGTTTAGTGCCATACAAAACCAAAGAGGACTCAGCGAGTCTCCTTGAAAAATACCTCTTCTTATTTGTATGACGTCTGATAATTTAACGCCATCAGCCGTAGGTACCGATAATATTATTATCGGTTATATTAACTCAGGATCTATGCGGTATAGGCGTAAGACATTGATCAGGCAAGAATGTGGGACACTATCGAATGCCTTAGCATAATCAATAAAGCAACTAAATGGGTTTCTTTTTGCTTTTACTGCCTGTCCTACTGCTATCGTGTCGATTGTCAGTTGTTTTTTGCATCTCTTTGAGCCACTACGACAGCCTTTTTGTTCTTCGGTCAATATATCATTAACCTATAAGTGCGCATATATCCTTTTACTAATCACCGGCGTAATGAATTTATAAAGCATCGGCAAGCAAGTGATAGGCCTTGTTTCCGCTGGACAGTCAACTCTTTCCTTTTTTGAAATAAGATATGTTACATCAGCGGTGAGAAAAGATGGGAAACTCTCCGGCCTTTTTATTGAATTTGTTATAAGCCTTGCAAGTTGGTTATGGACACAGCGAAACTGTTTGTACCAGAAATTCTGCACTTTATCCAAGTCTGGCGGTTTCCAATTACTGGATCTTACAATGGTTTCCCGTACTTCATCGTCAGTTACTTCCATAAGTCGCATTGTGGCAATATTGGCATAACGATTATGTTCGGCATCTATCCACTCTGCATGCAGAGCAAGAGGTTTGGAGAATTCCCACGGCGCACTCCAATAGTTCTTTACTTCTGTAACTGAGAAAGATGCATGTTGTCTAGTGCTGTCAGTTGAACCAAGTGTAGAGAAGAATTGACGTTGATTTTTTATATACATAGAGTTCTGAATACGTCTGGCATGTGACTCTCCATATCTCCGTAAGCGTTTACAAACAACGGAGTGTTTTTGCTTTAAAATATCCATAAACTCTACAACTGGTGTGCCTCTATGAATATAAAACTGCCTGTATATTTTTACTGCACATTTCTTTAATCTACTATTTGATCGACTAATATTATATGCTGTTAGTTGACCAATGTGTTTACGTAGCAAATCTCGACGACGGTCAAAACGAGCCATCCATGGCCGAATACGTTTTTGTCCCGCATCAATAGCAGACGTTTGGATCTTTTGACCATGCAACCTTATTGCTGTTACTGCACCACAATACACAAGAGATTGTAAGTGTAGAAGTGTAGTATCAGCATTTAGTCGAGATAAGATTTCGCTATTTATCTGGGATAGAATATTTTGCGTTGCATTGGTTGTATGGAGCCTAGAAATTTTAGGCCGATGCAACGGATCATTTTCAAAGTATTCCAAATATGCTGTACGAAACTCGTCTTGGATATTACTCGAAATATCAGCCGGGCGATGACGCAGTGTGCTAAAGCGGGTATGGTACTGAATATTCACAGAACTAGAGCGGCGTATAGGCATTGAATCCGTACTATCAACCACTGACTCTTCGTTACGAGCTGTTCGGAAGCTGGAATCTTGTTGCTTCGCACAATGAAACGGTATTGATCTGAGACTCTTTGAACAGTGACATACGAATATAGGGGAAACAGTTCAACAAATTTTTGACAGTATGATCTTAAGCTCGTCAAAGTAATTGCATAGTAAGCACTGATAATGAAGCTACTCATTTCATTTGTCCATTTCATCCGCGGTCTACTAGCACCTGATGAAACCGTCAGCCATATTCACCGAGTAACACAAGATCATATGTACCTTAAAAGACTTTCTAGCAATTTTTCTCATACTGTAAATCATGATTCAGGAGCTCATATTAACCAAAAGCAATTAATTTAAAGGTAATGGAAGAAAAATGGAAATAATTGTGTTTTGGAAAAATTAATAATTGTTACGCTTTGATTATATCCCCTAAATATACTGTCCGAAATTAAACTTATTTTATTTATATTTGTGTCTGTGTGATATCACAACGGGTCATTATTTGTATTAAAGTTAGCTATGGTGCACAAAGTTACTATGCCAGTTATATCGCTAGTGAACGATATAATCAGCAAACACAAAACATCAGAAGTATAGATCGTTTGTTCCTAAACAAACAATCTCGAGCAACACATTATATTTTAATAGAATATTATATCGTGCAAATATTCTATACTACTAAACATTTTAAATTATGTATTGTATTAAACAGGAAATGAAAAATACCTAAACATTGTAACAAAAATTATCTATTAAACAGGAAATTGAAAGCAACTAAACATTGTAACATTTTTCAGTACCTAATTATAACAATAAAACATATTTATAAAAACAATAGGAGGAAAATCCCTAGTGTTGGGACTTCCGTCCTTTTCTTTAACCTTTTTTTTTCAAACAATAGTAAATGTAATTAAAATTAATACAGTTTATTAAAATAAGTAACACATTTCAACCTTGAGAATAAAATTAGTCTCAAGATAATTTTGTATAAATACAGAATACTGTTGTAAAAAAACTAGTCTTAAGATTCATTCAATAAAGTACGCATCAAACTTAAGTTTCATGTGTTTTTAATCAAATATAATTCGCCAACCTAACTGGAATCTATTCCCACTTGTACTTATGTATAAGTCAAGTTATATTCTTAATTTTTTTTTATTGCTGTATCAGAAATGTGTTATTTACATACATACAAGTGACACATGTATCTTAATGTGAACAATTAAAAGCACTGAAATAAAAATTATCATATTGCATAATGAAAACTTATTATAAAATGTATTTACTTAATTTTAATTTTAAAAATGCAAATTTTTATGGTTTTAACTGAGCACGTTTACGTTTTGACATTTTCTTTTCTTTTTGTTTGTTTTTCTTTTAAATAACAACAAAAACAAAAAATCACATTTTCTCTAATCACAAAATTTCGGAAAAACAATTTTTCATTGTGCAAATTGATCTAATTTATGCAACGCTGAAGCAGCAGACAGCAGGCATAAAGTGATGAACATTCGCGTCGAAATTTCCAAAAAAATAACACTTGGTTTGCTTGCTGTTTTCGAACTGAAATCTTTATTAATTTTTACTTACAAGGTAACTTAAATCTTAACTTAAAATAAGCATAATTGACAATTAATTAATTTAATAAATAAAGTAGGTTTGGAGGATTCCCACGGCGCGCTCCAATAGTTCCAATAGTAACAAGTAAGCAATTTGTCAAAACTATTGATTGCAATTATATTTTGTTAATAACAATTTCTTTATGAATTTAAATATTGCTGATTGTAATTTCCTTATAAATTTAAATATTGTCAACCTAGCATTTCTTATATGCTTTGCCTATTGCGTTGGTTACTGCTGTGCTAACTTACATGTTTCGCATGAAAATAATTTGCTTCATAAACGAAACAGAAGTAATGATAACAGAAAAAATGTACTATTTTGCAATGCGAATTGGCAACACTCACAGCTACATACGAAAACCAGAATCGCTTACTCACCCGTCAAAATATTCCAATGTTAAGATTTAATCTGTTATTGCCTGCCGCCTTTTTGCTGCTGATCTGTTGATTCCACACTCACACTGTTATTGCTTCATATATTGGCGTTGGCATCACTGCCATTGCTCCCTTTTCACATGTCACATTTATTGAAAATGCACGACCCAAAATATTTTTTTGTTCAATTTTCAATTTAAGCGATTTATGGGATTGATTTCATTTTCTTGACAAATTTTGTATACAATTTCAATTGGAGTGAGATTTCAATCGAAATGAAATATTTTTAAATAACATACTTTAAAACAAGTAAATAAATAAATATATTTCAAAAATTAAGAGGTTTTTTAGAACAGTAGTGAAATACAGCAACAAAAAATTTTTATTTTTTATATTATTTTAATTAATTGAATTTTTGGCTGACCATATAGTTGTTTCAAGTATTGCCAAATACCCATCATCAGTGGTCTGGGAAATAATTCTTGTATTTAATTATTCGTAAATAATTATTTTTGAGACTGCAAGTACCAGGAATCGAACTCGTACTTGACTTTTTTTGTTTGCATATTTTTCTGGAGTTTTGTTACTATTAATATGAAAGTTTTTATTAACAATTTTACTTGCTGTATATATTACTTGCTTGTATTAGAACGAATTCATAAACCAGCTGTAGAATAATTGAATGAATTAATTAATTATAATTTTATTTTCAATTGTTAAATTTCAATTCTATTTCACTACTGTTCGAAAAAACCTCTTTATGAAATATAACAAGTTTGCTATTAAAAATAATAGTCACTTTCGTCTGGAAAATTTGACGTTAAATCACAATTTAAAAAATTAATTAAAAAATTAATTTCATATTCGTATTTCAGATTAGGTACACAATGAAATACTTAGAATATAATATAATAGTAGCTGGTCAAAAATAAGACACCAAAAAAAAATAAATAATTAGTCATATATAAGAGAATATAAACAGGTACAGTCAAAAAAAAAAACGAACACGATGAGTGAAAAAATCGTCATAAATTCGATGAATTATTTCTCCAATGACGAGTTTCATAAAATTTGAGAAAACTTTTTCATAAAGTTTCACGATATGCATACGTGTGAAATAGTTTCATAAAATTATTGAAAAAGGTTTATAAAATTATTGAAATTGTTTCGCAAAATTCTTTGAAAGCGAACATACGTGAAAAAGTTTCATAGATTAAGTAATATTCATAACAAATCTTCAGAAAAAATATCGAGAGAAATTTATTTGTACATTAATTAATACTAAAATTAATTCAATAATTTAGCTTTTAGAATGCTGAATTACAGCTTTTAGAATGGTGTAGTGAAGACACCAAAGAGTTGTGAAAATGGACGTGTCTCCTAAAAATAGAAGAAATAAGATTCATTTTCAAACGCAACTGTTATTATTATTTATTTTACTTACCTTTAGCAACAACATCGTCGGTTGGCTCTTTTAGAAGCACACTACGGTTGGAATCATTCAAAATATTTGGCTTGTATTTTCGGCTCAAAGACATCAAGAATATTGTTAGCAGATGTATATCAAATATTTATAATGTATATCAATCTGTAAAAAGAAATATTACAAGACAGAAATATTTATTTGTACTCCTTTTATATTACTAGTCTGTATCCCGTTGGCTTCTTATACTCAGGCCAAAGCTTAAAAATATCTGATAAACTACGAAGTTTAATGCGCAAGTATGCAGAAATAACGAGTTTGTCAATCCGCGTATGCAAGCAGAGCTATGATATGCAATAAATGCAAATCATTAGAAAACAAAACGGCATAAAAATCGGTAATAAAAATATATACATACATTATGACCGAAAAGTTTCCGGAAATTTTAAATAAAACGCAAAATTCTTAATCTTCATCAATATTTATTTTATCTCCTTCAAAATATGCTCCATTAGAAGCGATACACAAATGCCAACGTTTCTTCCAATCATCAAAACATTTTTTATAGGCGCTTTCCGGTATGGCTTTGAGTTTCCTCTGCGAATTCTGTTTTACGTCTTCTATGGATTCAAAACGCGTTCCTCTGAGTGGTAATTTGAGTTTGGGAAACAGGAAAAAGTCACACGGTGCAAGATCAGGTGAATACGGGGGCTGTTCGATGGTATTTATTGAATGTTTGGCCTTAAAATCGTTGATAATGTTGGCTCGCGTGCGAGGGAGCATTATCGTCATGAAAAATCCATGAATTATCCTTCCACAATTGAGGCCGTTTACGGCGGATATTTTCACGCAAACGTCTTAAAACAGTCAAATAATAGGCTTTATTGACTGTTTGTCCTTCAGGGACGAATTCATGATGCACCACACCACGAATATCGAAGAAAACAATCAGCATTGCCTTGATTTTCGAGCGACTTTGGCGTGGTTTTTTCGGTTTCGGCTCGTCTTTTCCTCTCCATTCCGATGATTGTTGGCTTGTTTGCATGTCGTACTCGTAGACCCATGTCTCGTCACCCGTTATGATGCGTTCCATGAAAGTTGGATCGGAATTGGCACGATCAAGCATGTCTAACGAGACCTGTCCACGATGGTGTTTTTGGAACAAATTGAGGTGAATCGGAAAAAGCCGAGCGTTGACACGTCGCATACACAAATTGTCCACCAAAATCAAACGAGCCATCTCACGACCGATGCCTAGCTCTCGTGCTATCTCTCTAACACTCACATGAGGATTTTTGAACACGATTTCCTTTGCCTTTTCAATGTTTTCGTCGGTGGTAGAGGTCGAAGGTCGTCCAGAACGCGGCATGTCTTCGACGGTCGTACGACAGTCCTGAAAGGCTTTGTACCACTCATAAACTTGAGTTTTCGATAAAACTGATTCCCCATAAGCCTTTTGTAGCATTCGCAACGATTCTGCACACGAAAATTCGTTCGAAACACAAAATTTGATGCAAACTCTTTGATCAATATTTTTTTCCATTGTTTGTCTTTTTCGCAACGCAATACTTGAGGGTGAACTGAGTTTCACAGGGCTGCCGTAAACGAACTGTCTGACAGATCGCGCTCATTTTGGATAGTAATTAAGGACGTTGCTGCCAAACTACGATAAACTCTAAAAAATATCGAAAAATATACAGCGCGCGAATTTTAAATGAGAATTTCCGAAAACTTTTCGGTCACAATGTACATATGTATGTAATTTAACACACATATTATTTGTTTTCTTTTAATTTTTTATATTATTATTATATTCATTGCAATCTTAAATTATAAATTAAAAATAAATAATAATAAATACTAAATGTTTATATAAAACAAGAATAAATATGGTGGCTGATCGAATACGCATTATAAAAATGCATGAAACTTTTTTTTTGCTTTAGGATTGCATACAACCACGAGCATTATTAAGAAATGGCGAGAGACAGACGGGTGGGGAAAAAATTTTTTTTTTTTTTTTTTTTT
>NW_024031789.1:10000-14157 GCF_002237135.1 Teleopsis dalmanni | reverse complement strand
AATGTCGAAGAATAATTAATTTAACTACTTAAACAAATAAGTTAAAGACAAATAAGATTTTGAGGAAATAACTATTGTAAAATATGTAGTGAAATAATTTATATAATAAATTAAGGTCAAGGAATAAATAATTTAAACTACTTAAACAAATAAGTTAAAAGACAATTAAGATTTTGAAGAAATAACTATTGGAAAATGTGTAATAGAATAAAGTAAATAAAATCTAATATGTGAAACTACATGAATGTCAATTAGAATTTTATTTAAAATAAAATAAGTAAATAAGGAGAAATTTGATTGAAATGAGTCGTTGCAAGACACAACACCATCACTTCCCAATAATTTGCATTATCTAACAAATAGAAACTATACAGTAGTGAAAACTACATTAATAACATATTAATACCTTCAATCAGAATATTAAAAGCACTATTTTCAATAAAAAAATCTATACATTTTTGTATTTCACTTGTTCACGGCATTGTTATACTTTTATTTTGCTTTGCTCAATGTGATACGGCTGCAAAAACAGCTGATTCACTTTGATGATGCAATTCTGCAGCAGAGGTGTTCTCGCAGTCTTGCATTTCGTGCTCCTTGCAATGAGTTTACAAGAGAGAGTGAATACCCCTATTATGTTGAAGCTTATTAAATCAGTGCATTTCAGCACTTTTACTCTCTATTAACTGTAATTTTTCTTCATAACCCCTCTCTACTCCTTGACTGGATTTTTGTTTATCACTTTATCAGACTAAGCAATAATTGACCTCAGGTCTGCATACCTCCTCGAGGAACCTGTAAGTATTCTGAGATTCGATAACGCGGTATTAGTGTGTCAGTTTTTGTAAATAATTTCAAAGCATTTATGATGTAATAAATGTCGTTGTATTATTACTTAGATAGATTTTTTGTAACAGTCGGGTGGACATATCCCAAAACTGCCAATATTACTATACCAAATGGTATAGCCTAAACAGGACTTTTTGGTGCAATATGTGTTGCGCACATACATTAACTAACAGCACTTTAACTCAGATGGAATAAACTTACCCCACTTTATTAAAAATAAATAAACTATTGCTTATTAGTTTATAACAAATAAATAAAAATAATTATATATTGCTGCCAAACAAACGTTCGTACTATAGAGAAATAGTAGGGGTATTCAGGCAACAGATTAGTTGCTTAGTTGATTAAAAAACTTCATATAAAAATAAATAAAAATTTTAATGTTAATCAGTTGCAGTAATCTGATTAGTTTGTTGTGTGCAAATGCCTTGGCAGCACTCTTATCAACAGCAGAAGAGAAACATATGTTAACAGTGAAATACTCAAATATTCGAAATATTCAATATCATTTAAATTTATCATATAATTTATCTTATCATATAATTTATCATATAACTTAAATTGCAAACGTGTCATATATCAAGAAGTAGAATATTCAATTTTATACTTTTTAATTATATTTTATCCCTTTAAAAATTATAGTTTTACTGAATTTTATTTATTACTGTATGTTATTATTTTTGCATTTTCTTTTTAAGACACCCTATGCTCATAGCGCCAACTAGAGAATATCTTACATTTAATCCTACGTTTTGAGATGGTATTAGTGCAATTTCTGAGAGTGTGTTTGTTATTTTGTGTTGTGCTCATTTAAGTTTCCGTTCTATATAAAATCTTCTTTGCTTGGTACTATCAATCAAATTTTTACCAATCTGAGAATCTCCGAAATACTAGATTCTCTGCTTAGTTCCTTTTTTGTATGCCATTTTTTGATGTAATCAACTACTAAGCAGCTAATAAGTTGCCTGAATACGCCTATTAAGTTGTTTAAAAATTAATATAACTAAATACATAACACAGTTTAAAAATATTTTATTTAAAAAAACATTTTTATAAAGTTACCTGTTTAATAAACAACCTAAGCCCGGCAAAAAAGTATAAAAAACTAAATTTTATTTCAGGGGAAATATCAAATATTTGATGCAATTGACTTTTTTAAAAGTAAAATAAATAATATTAAAAGTCAATTAATTTTTTAAAATTAAAGAAATAAAAATATAGAATAACCCATCTCTCCATTATTTATTGATAAATAGGTTTGCAAAGTATTGAGTGTTTTCATTAATCATATTTCATTATATTTCATTCATCAGCTTTCGAACTTTCTAGTGAGCGGACGAGTTTTTAAGCCGGTCTCGGAAAAATTTAAATTTCAGTATAAAAACAAGTAAATAACAATCACTTTTAAAAGAATTACTTTTGTTATTAATACAAAAATAAAAAACAGAACATTCTCGGACAAAAAAACAATTCCTAAAAGTTAAAAGTGCATAAAATATTAATTTGAAAATAGCGCGCGCTTTTTCGATTTTTGTTGATTTTTGCACAACTTTAATATTAAAAAAAACTCAAATAGCTGACAGAGACAGCAAATTATTTTCTAAAGCTCAAAATAAAAAAAGTGAGCAAGCATTCAAACAAAATATCAGTGCGGTTTTGTGAATATATAAACAAAACAAAAAAGTGCTGATAGAGACAGCTAGTATTATTACAAACGTGTTCCACAAAAGCTGTAATTGGAAGCCCGCAATTCATCACAACACAACACAACATCAAAACCAACATACGTGCTAACATTGGATTTTGGAATTTAAAGATATTAATTTTATTAATTATTATTATTATTTTTTTATTATTATTATTATTATTATTATTCTTAGTATTATTATTATTGTTTTTTTCTCTTTTTGTTTTTATTTATATGTTTAATTATTAGAATATAAAGTATAATATTTTACACATTTTCATTTTATTTTTTACATCTTCATTTTTATTTTTATTATTTTCTTCTTTATATTAATTTAATTTAATTTTACTTATATTTATATAGTTAATTTAACTTAATATCAATTAATATTAATAGTAGTTAAATTAAGTAAATCTTATAGCACACCTGCTATTTGCATATATAACCACGTATGCAAATGAGCAATCAAAATCTAGAAAGAAGACATACGATAAGCATTCCAAGTAAACGTAATGCCTATTTGGTAATAGACGCATCGAATACGTTGCCTCTGAAAACTACACAAACTGACAAAAGTTTGTCAAACATTGCACCTTCAGCAACTTCGCTTGCATTTTCCGACTTAGCGAGTCCAAAAAATAAAATAAAGGTCCAAACAGGCATGGAACGCTATGTAAATATGAAACGTAAACTTAGTCCTCAAAAAAACAATTCAAAAGGTGCTAAAATAACTAAAACTATCAAAGATAGTGCAACTACAAACATTCTTTCTGGCAATAAATTTGCTGAATTAGCTGAAACTACAGAAGAAGCTAATCAGCCTATTAACAAAAATTTTAAACCGCCTCCAATCTACTTGAGTGAACGCAGCTCAAATAACCTAGTTACAATCCTTGCAAGTCTGATTGGAAATAACACTTTTCATATTGTTCCTATAACTAGGGGCAATATACACGAAACCAAAATCCAAATCGACACTGAAAACAATTTTAGAGTCATAACTAAATATTTTGAAGACAGCAAAAAAAATTACTACACATACCAACTAAAGAGTAGTAAGGGCCTTGTTGTCGCGATAATGCTACTTTTCATTGTTGAAATGCTGCTACTGCTTCGTCATTAATCTTAAACTTCGCGTTTTTACCCATCATATCAGTCACATGGAAAAATCCATCTCGCAAATCCAATGTACTTGAACTTCACCCGGTCGAACTTCACCCGGAAGCTTCTAAGCTTAAAAAAAATGAGAGCCATCCCATCTACAACCTACAGTATTTACTTCACCGCAGAATTAGCGTGAGGAGCCCCCAACAAAAGGACAATGGTCCGGTGCAATGCACAAACTTGCCAAGAGTATGCCATACTAAGTCATATTACACTCTTCATAAAGTGCGCGTAGCTTGTGGTGAGCTTCACCATAGTTCCGAATGCGATAAAAAAGCATTAAAGGATACCAACTCCAAAATATGTTGCAACTACAGTGGAAATCACACTGCAAACTACAGAGGCTGTCCTATTTATAAAGAACTGAAGCACAGGTTAGCTCTGCAGAAAGAAGCGTTGCGTAATCCTACAAGAAGCAAACCCATCAAATTAGTTGAAGTACGCCAACCCTCAACTT
>NW_024031789.1:0-5000 GCF_002237135.1 Teleopsis dalmanni | reverse complement strand
AACAACAGAATTTCTTTACAGATTGTATTCAGACACTGAGAGTAGAAGTTGAAGCTCTGAATAATAGAATGCAAGAAGTAGAGGGGAAATCTTTAAGTACAAATTTGGATCAGCAAAATCACCAACGTGCTACAAATGTAAGTGTAGATACTGAAAAGTCATTTAAAAGGAACGTGGATTTGGAAAGATGGCACATCAAATTTAATGGCTCCAACTGGAAGATGACGGTGGAAAGCTTTTTGTTTCAGGTCGAAAGAATGCGTGAGCAGTATGATGTGTCATGCCAACAGCTGTTTACCGAATTCCATTGTCTGCTGTCAGACGAAGCTCTGAAATAGTTCTGACAGTTATTGGAGTTCCAAGAAAATAATCGTCATTTCGATTATTTTCGGTTAAAACAAGAGTTACTAGCCCAGTTACAAATCAGCAGAAAGTGATTATGACATAATCAGAGAGATCATGGAGCGAAAACAACAACCGAATGAAAACTTCGAGCGATTCTACAAAGACATCCATGATTTAACTTTCAGACTGAGGAAGAAAATAACGGAGGCAGATTTGACTACAATTATCAAGAACACAAGATCAGAGCAGGTTTGGCTAACCTGTTGTTTTCCGTCACATTCAGTTCATTGGCCGATCTACGGAGGGAGTGTGACCGAGCGAAAAAATTTCTAAAAGAAAAAAAAGTAAGGAGTAAGGGAATATCGACGAAAAAATGACCCTAGATGAAGGGTAGAAGTGATAGGATTGGAGCATTTTGAGAAGGGCATAGATGCGTCGAGATTTCGAATTGATCTGAGACCTAAGGCAGTGTCATGATATAGTAATTGGGTAGAGAATAATAGTAAGAAAGATACGCAAAAAGATAGGCAGAATGGAGGTGATCTTTGTCCATTACCTCTTCACTTCAATCTAAACTATTCGTGTGGTATGCCAGTAGACTTTGTAACGACACTTTTTGGTGTGTTCAAAAAAAATGTTTTGCTAGAGTATGTTCAGCCGTCATCCAGAGTCGTAACAGTAAATTTTTGTTTTCGGGGATGAGTTTTCTTAAAGGAAAGATAATTTTTAAAATTTTTCAAGTTTATTTTTTTATTATTTCAATAAATGTTTGTACAAAATTATTTAGTTAATCGTGCCAAAGTTATTTAGTTTAATTGCGTGATTACAAAATAAAAGAGCTGATTAAATTTAAATCGTAGAAGAATAAAGATATAATAAAATAAAAAAAACTCGATATGTATTATTATATAAAAAATATATATGTATTGTTATATACTCCTAGAACTTATGCACCAGAACTTCTGCAACACAACTCTCTAAAAGTATTTCAAATTTTATTTTATAGGTATACCTAAACTTGATGCAATACCTGACCTTAGCAACGCCCCAATTACTCCAATTAGGTTTATACACAATTTCATAATTCATTTTGCTAAATTCGCAAAGTTTTTAATATTAAAAGAATGCCCTTTATATATTATATTTGCAATTCTTACGTATTTATTATTTTCAAAGTCACTTTCAAAACCATGATGTCATGGCACCAATTATTAATCAAATACCAAAAATCAGCATTTCTTATCGTCGAACTGGCGATCTGATGTTTTGGTTTTAGTCAATAACTGCCAAGATGCAAATAATCTTGCTCATTTTTAATTTACAATCTGAAATTCCAAATTAATACATATTTAAAAAAATCCTACTTCTTATATTTACAATAACTTTGTATTGAATTACAAACTATACATTAAATTATGGCTTATTACAAATATTTACAATGTCAAACATTTTATTTCAATATCAAATATATTTATTTTTTTTCATTTCTTCTTTACTATATAATTTTCTTCTTATATATCACAATTATTAGTTTAAATTTATAAATTAAATTATGGCTTATCATTGAAAATATTTACAAATTGTGTCAAAAATTTTATTTTCATATCAAATATGTTTAGTCTTCATATATTTTTTTTTCTATAGTTTTTCTTTTATTTTTGTTCTGATATTATCTATTTTTACTATAAATTACTCGGGATTTTTGTTGTTCCAGAATACTATTATACTCTAATTGTGTATATCTTTTTATGTAATTTAAATAAATTGTTAAATATTTTTTCCCTTCCTGAAATTATAATCTTAGCGTTTACTCGACTAGTAATTTCTGTTATTGGGAAAGGTCCTACCCAAATAGGTGAAAACATATTTTTCCTACTTGTATTCCTCAACCAAAGAATCTATAGTACAAAGAAGTGCCACGCTCATACAAACGAAATACCCACTTTATTTTGCTGGTGGATTTATAATATATCCACCCAATCTCATGCAACAATGTTCGATCGAGTCACAACTGGATGATGTTCAGTTTAAACTCATTGCAACCCACAATTGTTTTTATACGCCTGTTTCTTTTGCCTTTCTTGTTTCTATTTGTCTATGTTATTTTATTAATATACATTGATTAGTAAGGAAATGAATGGTAAAGATATCCCTGAAACAATTTTTCCATGTATTTTGTTGCTCTATTTTCTTGTACTGGAAAGGTCAATATCATAGGAGTAAATAGTAATATAATATATTATTTTTTTATTGCAAAAAATGATGAACTACAAAAACTATTATGTATGTACAAATATGATATTGGAGATATTAAGTCTGCAGTACATAAATATGTATGTTTTTATTGCACATTTGTGCATATATTTTACCTCAAATGGAACTACTTCTTAATAGTTTGAATTTTTGGTAACTTTTTGTAATTATTTTTAAAAATATTTGCATGATTCATATAAAAGTGTTTGAAAGAATGAAAAAAATCAGATTTGAGATATAAATAAATTTGTAATGTGTTTTTACACTACAATTCATAACAATATCAAACAGGTAATTTTGTTTTTGTTTTATACTCTTAAATTCAAAACATTATTAAATGTACACAATTTTGATTTCGTCACTGAAATGCTGTTTGATCGCTTAAACATTTTACAGCGAACAAACATACAAACATGCGTATAATGTAATGCAGAGGGTTGCATGTATGATTAAATACGCAGTCAGGCTTTTGTCGGCCTTACTTGACTCACATATAGGTTTGAACTGAACATCATACCAGTTGTGACTCGATCGAACATTGTTGCATGAGGTTGGGTGGATTTATTATAAATCTACCAGCAAAATAAAGTGGGTATTTCGTTTGTATGAGCGTGGCACTTCTTTGTACTATAGATTCTTTGCCTCAACCATACTTCATCTCCTACTTTAAACATTCTATTTTCAGATTTTTTATCTAATTCTAGTTTTAGAATTCTTTGTCAAATGGTCTTTGAGGGTTATCAGTCAAAACTATCGGCATTTTCTTTACCCTAGAGCTCTTGTTCTTCTGACATTGTTGACATTTTCCGACGTAGTCTTTTATCTATCTTTGCATACTTACCCATTTAAACTGTTTCCGTATTCGAAAGTATGTTTTAACAGTTCCTTGATGTTCTCCGATAGGAGAATCATGAAATTTCTTTAACACTTCCTGAATATTTCTCTAATTGGTTAGGAATATTGCGTAATCTTCTACCGTATGATCTTTTGCATATTACTCTTCTTCTTTGTTATTTTGTTCCATTTTATTTTCTTCTTCCTTTAGTTCCGTTGCTCTTTTATTTCCTCTCGTTACTACTCCTATTGGTAGTCGACTCAGAGCATCCGCGTGTTTGTTTGTTTTTCCTGGTTTGTATAAAATTTCAAAATCGTATGCCAAAAATTTCAACCGGAATGTTCCGAAACGTGATTCGCTATACCTCTTAATGGCTTATGGTCTGTAAATATTTTAAAATGTCTTCCCAATAAATAAAACCTAAAATTTCTAGTTGCTCAAACTGTGGCTAGAAATTCTTTTTCTATAGTTGAATATCTATCCTCCGTATTATTCAGTGCACGGCTTGCGAAATAAAGTGGTAAATCAGAACCTACTTCTCCCTGAGATAATACCGCACCTAACGCTTCATTACTAGCGTCGGTTGTTAACACAAAAGCTCTTGAGAAATCTGGATATTGAAGTATAGGAGGCTTCGTTATTGCAACCTTCAACCTAATCATTGCTTCTTGGCAACTGTCGTTCCATTCGAACTTTTCTCCTTTTCTTAGTAATTTATTAAGTAGTAAACACACACTCGCTGCTTGCGGGATACATTTGCTATAATAATTCACAAGTCTCAGAAATGATTGCACGACATCTCGTCGTGTACTGGCATTTCTCCATTTGCAATTTTAAATTATTTCCTCTTAGTGCTTGTAATACTCTCCTAATCCTTTGGTCGTGTTCGTTTAAATTCCTTCCGTAGATAGCAATATCGTCGAGATAGACGAAATAATCCATCCCTTGTAATTCTGTCAAAATACTGTTCATAATTCGTTGAAAAGTTGAGGGTGCTCCTGTTTAACCAAAAGGCATCCTAAGGAATTCAAAATGTTCTAGGCATGTACTAAATGCCGTTTTCTTTCTGTTACTGCCTACCATCACCTAGTGACAGCCACTAGCCAAATCTAATGACTAGCAGAGAAATATCTACTGGATCCTAGTTGGTCTAAGATTTCATCAATTCTAGGAATTGGAAATACCTGTTTTATTGTTTTTTCATGTATTTTTCTAAAATCCATCATGAGACGCCATTTTTTTCATCCATACCTGACCTTTTTGGAACAAGTATGATAGGAGAGTTCCGTGGTTATTTACTCCTTATTATTATACCCTTATCTAGCATCTTATTATTTTTGTTTATTAATTTCTTTCTTATGTGCTTCTGGTAATTTCGTGTTCCAATACTAACGTGTAGGACAGTTTATCTCCTGGTAAGTGAAAAACATTGTTATATTCCTTAATTGTTTGCTTAATTACACGTCTTTCTTAATCGTTTAAATGCTCATCCAATCTACCTGTAAGTTTACTTCTCTGTTGAAATTAGCATTAAGAAGATTGTACTTATAGTACTGATTCATATCAC
>NW_024031788.1:0-14164 GCF_002237135.1 Teleopsis dalmanni | reverse complement strand
TTGTTTCCGCGTGCGTAATCAAGTCATACTGGACATCATCTAAAAATGTTCTTGAATGCAAGGAAGCTATAGACAGACTAGCCTGCAACAGCAGACTTTGTATGTACTGGATTCCTGGTCATAAGGAGGGTCATAGAGGGAAATGAGACAGTTGATGCTATTGCTAAAAATGGCGGAAAATTCAGAGGAACAAACGAGCGAACTACTCAGACCTCTGAAGCAAATACATAAACTTCTTGACGAGCACATGACAAGGAGACCAAAGAAAAGATGACGGAACTTAATCAGCTGTAGAATAGCTAGAATTATGTGTAGACACATATACGAGAAAAATTACACCAAGAATGTTATATCGTCTAGCCAAAGTAACTGTAGAACATTAATTGGGGTGCTGTCTGAGGTCACTGTCTGGTCGCATTACATGCCCGCAAACTAAACATAATGCAGAACGATGCTTGCAGGAAATGCAACGAGCCGGATGCAAAGGAAACTCTAGAGAATCTACTGTGTAATTGCCCAGCTCCCTCGAGAACTCGACAAAAAAACTTGGGGCTGTCAGTTTTTCTGTACTGGAGCACATACCTAAAGTTTCTGTTGAAATCCTAATAAAATTTGCTAATAAAACGCGCATTCTAAGTGATACACACAAACGCTAAAATAAGATTCTGATCTGGTATGTCGTGGCCTTTTTTTTTGATCTGCCAGAATAATCTAATCTAATCTATCTAAACTTTAGCAGGCACAATGATAACTCTGTTAACCCGTGATGCGTATCTACAACATTTGTATGTGGACATATGTTCATACATTATATATGCATTTGTTAAATAAGAACCTAACAAAAAGGAACATAATTCTCTTTTGTAAACTTGCTAGATATATAAATAAATTCCCCAAATGAATTGGCCGTATTGAACATCCAACTTAACTCACATTCCTGTTCTTTCAAGTAATATAGTGAAGCAAGTGCGTGCGTGGTCCGTCTTTCTTTTTTAATCTTTTAAATCGTGATGTTTATAGTATAATAAAAAAGTTTTAATAAAAATATCACATGAGTAGCTTATTTAAGCTAAGCTTAAGGAAGCTTATTTTAATCAAATATTTTATGTGGCAAACATTTTATATCTGGGTTGGGTTGATTAATTGTAAGAATGGGTGAAATTTTAATTGCGGAATAACAGGAATTGTGTTCAGTGCTCAAACCGCCATTATACAGGCTGAAATTTTGTCACCGCACTTGCACCAGTAACCAATATGGCTTTTTGTCCAAGCCTACAAATACCGTCAAGTAACTAAACATTCGGAGACAGTGTCTCGCACACTGTATAAGAAAATAAGCTAACAAAACAGATAAACTATTGATGGTAAACATATAAATCCCCTAGATATTCAAATTTACTTATTACGTTTATAATATGCCATACGAACTCTCCCGGATCCAAATGCGGAATTCTAATCTCTAAAAAATATCAAAGACCTATAATTAAGTGAAAACATATACAAAAAAAAGCAATAAATATAAAATGGATAATAACAATAATATAGTATGTTATTAAGATTAAAAAATTGTGATTATTCTATAACAGTCATGAAAAACGCCCGTTCAAAAATGGGATAAATTCTACGAGGTTTCCTTACAGAAACAAAGATCTCTGTCCATTGTCAGTTTCCACTGACGCGTTTCGTCTGATAACTAATCAGATTCTTCAGAGTAGCAGAAGAAATTTATGTCCTGTCAAGTTTGTAGTAAGTAAATGATGTATGTAAGATAAAAATATATAAATTAAATTAAAATATGTTAGTTATTTGTAAAAACAAAAAAATTATTAAGCAAATAAAATAGCTTAGAAATTCACCATCAATAAATTTGTTATGGTAAACCTTAAAAATGAAAGTAATTATAAAAATGTCCTAAAAAATGAGACTAATCAATAACATTTACTATTTATTTATTTACGAATTAAACCAAATATATAACCAGCACTATGCATAAATGAACCAATTCATAAATTAAATTACTGAAATGTAAATGAAAAATTATAAAGTTCACAATTAGATCATTATAGTATATAGCCAAAATTCAACAAGTAAATAGAGAATAAATAAAAGTTAATTATAAGAGTAATTATAAAAGAACATTATATCCACATTATTTTTCTAATTAGACAATTCAAAAAACTACTTACTCATATGTCACTGTTTCGCATCAAAAATCTTATAACAATCATATTCAAAATCTAGTAACATACTTATTTACATATTTATTTTGTTTGTTCATTGACAGCTACCACATGCCTATTGTGAATATGATGACAGACAAATAAATCAACACACCAGAAAAAAACTATAAATTCTTAATATCCCCACATGATAACTACAAAGTTGTGATCAGAGCGGATAAACGACCAGCAGAAATACATGAACGCAAACTTAACGCTCCAACAATAGATGAAGTTGCAATCCTGATCGTTGGAGAAAACATGAACACACGCCATATTGTGCTTACACGTCGCGATACTGGGCAACTGCAACAAGTATGTGAAACACACCGTTCATATGACACGTTGCAATATCCACTGATGTTTTGGCAAGAAGATGATGGATATCACTTCAATATAAAAATGATAAACCCATTGAATGGTGGGTATCAACATCATAGTTTTCAATTCAGAATACAGACGTGAGTCTTACTTCTAAGATACTAATTTTATTGTTTTTAAATCAGGTGAGGAAACTACCAAAAAAATTAGTTCGTGTAATCCAAAATGGAAAGAAATAGTTCAAATGCTGCTTCCTGGACAGACATCAAGTAATCGGCACGACATCACTTCACGTGTATTCAACCACAAAATTCGATCGCTGATGAATCTAAAATTTAATATAACATTCATTGACTGTTACGCGGTATGAAGTTCGCGGGGTCACCTAGTTTGAAAATAAATTGAAATCTAGTATATTATAATTATACAAATTCATGAAAAAACCACAAATAACTAAAATAGGTTATGATGATATGACCGAAAAAAAAATATTATGGGTTCATTAAATTGTTATTATGAGTAGAAGATGGACTGATATTTCACGGAATGTACAGAAAGTCTCAGTTTCCAGTTATAAACCGAGGGTTTAATCTTAGTTCAGATTTATTAAGACTTAGAAAGCTGCCATAATGTTGGTTGTGGACATAAATGAATTACGAGGATTGCCTTACGACTTTGGTATTAGAAATAGGCCGTGGTGTTAGAATAAGTTCGATATTTTATAGTTCGGTGCAGTTTGACAAGTCAAGTAGATACACCATAAAACTCCGCAATTTCTGATATTGGAATAAAAGTACCGCTTTTGCAAGCTTGTCACATACATCATTTCCGTAAAATTCTTATGACAATGGGTTCTGCAAGGTACAGATATGGTTTACTTTGTTCACACATTTTAACATAATTTTATTAATTTTATTTTTAAGTCATTTTATTTATTTTAATAACTTTTTGTTGTTTTTTTTTTATTTAGTTCATGACTTATTAAGTAAATCCACTTATTTTTAAATGAGTTATATTGAAATAAAAAATTATTTACTTATTTAATATAATTAGTTGCATTTTTGTGATTCACGTAAACTCTCTGCAACTTGAAATTAATCAAAAGCTTTAATCGATAAGATAGTTTTGAAAATATAAAGCACTTCGTTAAGAAAAAATAAAACAAAGGAGAAGAATTTAATACCAACAAATCTTGAGTACAGTGAAACCAGTTAATCTGGGAGATGCTTCCAGCACATTCATATGTTATCTATGTACATAATTTAAACTCATACATAAATCAAAATTTGAAATTCTTAAATTTCTTTATTAAATACGATTACTTAGCATACTTTTCATATGAAAATTTTATGCAGAGCCTCGTCGACTACATAATTAAAGATAGAAAACAGAAATTATCTATCCACCTCAATAGATGTAAACATCTGTTTCAAAAGAAAAAAAACATTAATATGAGACCCATAAAATATATAAATATTGATATGCATATATATATATTTACAAACATAATAACACGCCTATATATGAACTTTTAGTTTTTGTCATAACGCGGACCTCAATTTAGATTACTTATTAATAGAAGAAAAAAAAATAATTATATGCTTTTAAGAATTAATGCAACTTTATTTTATGAAAGAGTACAAACAAATAATTTTTAAATTTAGATTTAGAATTTTAAATTTAATGAAATTAAATCTAGTTTGGAAAATAACTTCATTGATAACTCAAGAGACATAAATAGTCGATCCATCCCATACTACTATCACAAAGTATTTATATAAAAAATTATATCGTAAATTTGATTTAGCGCTTTGAAGTTTATAATATACACCAGTATACAACATCAAAACGACAATTTTTATTGTTGTAGTACTGTAACGACACGGATTCTCCGTTTCGTTATATCCTTTGCCGGGGTAACCTCAGCCCCTCCCAGGAGTCGTTTACAATAAATTTTTATTTGCAAAAACAGGACTAAGTGCAAGACTTTGAATCTATGAACGATAAAGGCACGCTTTAAATAGCCATGCTTAAAGTTTAGTTCCAATTCTTCTTTCCGTTTATAATGGTCACGTTCTTTGAGACTAAAAATGATTTTTTTTAAATGTTAAATTTTTATATATCATTAGAGCTTTCTTTAGCGCTTTAATACTTTTAGCATATATACATATTTAGCATATATTTTTTTTTATATTCAACCAATTAGGAGTTAATTGATTAAATTTCCAATACTTTTGTGTTTTTCCTTCATACCATTATAATATTATCTTGTAATATTATTTTTAACGTAATGCGAAAGGATCTGGCTCCACATTAGTGGAACAGTAATCTTGAGTTAATTTTATTTATTCTGGAAGTTCATCTTTTTCGTGTTCTAACTTAATCTATAGTGCGACTGCTTTAGTTTTGCCTCCTTCTTCCGTTTCTAGTCACGTTTTCAAATCATATATTTCTTCTTCCATCAAAAGTTTATCACCGTTCAAATGTTTATTTTCGCTACGCAAAAACTTAAATTCTTTTTCCATCTCAGTAATGCTTGTGTTGGAGCGCTTGAACTCAAATAATTAATAATTGTTTTGATTAAACTCTTCTAAATTTGATATATTCTATACATATTGTAAATTATATATTTAATATATTGTACAACTCATTCCCATGTTGATATTTTAAATTATCATATAAATCTCTTTATCAGTATCGATCTGTTTACCCATAACACACATTTTATCAGTGAGAAATTGTATTTCCCTTGACAGCTTATCTGTGTGAAGTCGATATCTGCTATATCGATTGTAGTACTTACTGTTTTTATATCGATATTACCTGAGACTATCCATCCCAAAGAAGTCTCCTGTAGTATCATTCCATTGAATTTCTGAATTTTTGTTTGTAAAATTTCAGGCATCAAATCAGATCCAATAATAATGTCGATTCTGCTTACAGTGTAGAATTACATTTGTAATTGAGTACGACATCTTTTAAAGAGAATATTAGAAGTCGATATCTGCTATATCGAGTGTAGTACTTTCAGTTCTTATATCAATATTACCTGAGACTATCCATCCCAAAGAAGTCTCCTGTAGTATCATTTTATTGAATTTCTGAATTTTTGTGCTCTTGTAGATCCAGATGAATGATATACTCTTTTCTTATTATATTTTATTATACAGATAGAATTTATTTTTAGCGACGAATTATTTCGGGTTTCCAGAAAAAGTATTACTTAATTTGAGAGATGTGTGCATATTTTTTTTATTTAATTATTTAATGAAGTGCTATGAGGGACACACTTTCAATGCACTATCTTACATACTAACTTACAAACTAACAAATTAAATTGAACATACTAATTAAATTGTTGAACAACAAAAAAATTTATTCAAAACCAATCATTCAAAACCAATAAAATAAACGATTAAAAATTGAAATCCGGGTCGACGGACCGGACGGCGTATAAAAATTGGCACGTACACTGTCTAAATTTTCGTTATCCTGGCCTTTTAAGCTAGATCAAAATTATTTTTACAGTTTTTTAAATATTGTTAAATATATATTAATTATTTATTTGAACTTACTTCACGTATTTCTAAAAATAAACGGAAATTATATATGCCCATCGTCAGTATCATCAGTAGTAGGCATGTAATCACAGCCAAGTCAAACCAATTCATCGTCATAAGACTTCTAAAATTAATAAAAAATATATTTATTATTTATTTCAAGTATTGTTAATATAATTTTAAATATTAAATATAAATTTTAAAATATTGTTGTGATTATTCCCACATTATTCACGTGTTCGTTTGCGATCAACTTGAATTTCTGTGGAACGTTTATTATCTTCTATACATTGAAGATAATATCTGTGTTTCAAACACACACTATTATTTTTAATAACAACAATATTTCAAAAACTTATTTTCCAACTAACTGACATTATAATAAATTATCACAGTTTACTTAAATATAAATACAATATAAATACAAATAAATATAAATTTTAAATACAAATTCAGATACCAATCGCCTAAGTTCAAAATTTTTGCATGACGTGAGTTCTTGTAAACTTTATTTTAATTAAACTTTTTTTAATTTAAAATTTTTTTATTTAATTTTTTTTATTTAAAATTTTATTATTTAAAATTTTTTTATTTATAAATTTTTTTTATTAATTTTTTTTTTGCACGAATTTCTTTTATTCATGTATATTATATTCAAATACATTGTCTTGTCTACATATGGTTTATCTGAGGTTCTCCATTACATAGCACCTGATCAGAAAAATAATTAAGTATTAAATATTAACCTTAACAGCAAGACGCTATAAAAAACAAAAGTCGTATATCGCAAAAAAGGTACCAAATAGGAAAATCTCAGTACCAAGTATCTAGATACAAGCAAAAATATAATAACAGCAGAAAAACTTCAATTAAATGTGATCAATAAATAAAGTCATTAAAATACGTAAGCCCACGTTGTATACATAAGTGGCTTAAGTCGAAAAAAATAACAAAAACATTATGATAATAATAGAAAAAAGAAGAACTCGTAGAAAATTCTGTAGAGAAGAAAACACTAGATTTAATTTTTAACTGCCGCCTTAAATGAAATATTTGAATATGTCAGGTGCTGTTCACGATCTCTTCTTACCATGAGTTGTTATTATGTCGGCTTATTTTGATAATATACGCGTGCCTTGCAAAAATTTCCAAATAATGAAAAAATGTGATAGGCATTTGATTTAATTGTCTTTAAATATACGAATATATATACAATAGAAAACTTACAATCTCTTTTAAGCCACGGAAATCAGTTAGTTGATCATATATAATATAAATAAGAAGTCGAAACTATTCTCTTGATACCACAACGCGTTCAACTCCAAAGTGAGACACAAGACTTACTTAACGGTGATTGGAGTATAAACTAGTAAATCTGTAGTAATGTCCAGGATAACTAAACACCTTTAGTCCCTTGAAATTAATCAAAGGTTATATTACTATATATCTTATGTGTATTCCTTATTAATGCGATGTGACTGTTTATTAAGATTTGATTTTGTTAAATTACTGATATTTTTTGAGAGTGAATTACTAGGTACAGCCCTTACTTTGTAGGTAAGTGGATTTTTTAAAGTAAAAGTACAAGTACTCAAAATGTTAGTTTTCTAAGCATAAATAAAGTACTTATCATCAAATCTTGGTGATCTACTTATAAAAATATATCTTACGAACTCATCAAAATACATCGTGTGAACACTGCAAGGCTTACTGCAGTTCTTCCTATTCATTGTTGTACAGGAACCCACGTACAGAAACTACGCATTCCTCTTAATCCTCATTGTAGAAGTTGTGGAAACGTACAGGGAGAAGGAAACCAAAAAAAACACTTCTTTTGTGAATGCCTGGTTTTGGCGTTCAGAAGAAATAGAATTTTAGAAAACTACCTCTTTGACAGCTTATCAGACTGTTCAACGATAAAGATAAAATACTAATTAAATAATCTAAACTCGACGGGATAGATTTAGTGTCTACACTTTTATACTAGAGATTCTTATGAGGGATGTGGTGGCAAAACAGCATTACCGTTCTTGAACGTAATTGGATAGAGAAGTTTTGAAAGTGTTGAAAGTTAGTTTGTAGTAAGAGAATGGTCAACATTCTTTGCATTTATATAATTTCGGTGTAAAGGTTTCGAAAAGTAGTACTGTAACGACACGGATTCTCCCGTTTCGTTATATATAATTTATGCTGGGGTATCCTCAGTCTTTTCCAGGGGGTCGCTACAATAAATTTATATTCGCGGAGACAGGACTTCTCAAAATAAAAATAATGCGTTTAATTTTTTTAAATACTGATTTATTTAAAATATTAATAATTCATTAAAATAATATGTAATAAAGAAAAGAATTCAATTAAACGTAACAAGATAAACCTGGAGATTAACTATTTGTACAATTTTCAACGATTTATATAAGATAGCTTTATATAGATTATTATTTCTTCAATCGTATTTCAATAACTTGAGATTTTAAACGCATGCAAATTCTGAATGTATTTCCTTAGTCGTATTTCAAAGAGATTGGTTAAATTTAATTAGATATGACTTGTGAGATGTTTCCTTGTGACCAGCTGTATTTGGAAGCTGTCCCTGTAGAGTTCACAGTGGTGGCTGATCCGGTTTCGTGGTTGTACCTTAGTATAATTTCGGTGATTATTCTGCTCGATGAGTACCTACTGGACGAAACGGGGTTAGTGAATATATATATGTCTTGTTATATTGAATATATATATAAAGTGTCTCCGCGCCTGGACTTAAAACCGCCCATGCACTCGTAAACAATTATATATATATTTTAAATAGGTTATACACTAGGCTTAAAACCGTCACTGTGTCAGACAGTTTTTAATATTTATTTATTTTATGTGTTGACATACAATGCCACCGAGTGATCATACAAGACACACTAAATTCTTAGAAAATTGCGCCGTCTTTTATACGCATCCTCTTGAACTTTTTGTGTAAAGTAACAAAGCTTTGAGTTGATCTTAGTTGAACTTAATGCACTTTAACACTTTTGCATAAAAGCTTCCTTGTGCATCTTTTTGCAGCGAATTGCATTCTGACGTTTTTGACGTTTGCAAATGTTTGTTTACATTTTTATAAAAAGCGGCGGTGCTCGTGTTTTTATTTTTATGGTTGAATTATTTATAAATAAAATAATAAATAATTTATAAATAAATTATTATTTATTAATTTAAATAAATTTATGTGGAAAAATAATGAAGGTATGTTATATTGTTATTTTTATTCATATACCTTTTTGTATTTATTATTAAAATGTTTCCTCCTAATTACAGATTACTTCACGTATTTTGTTCAAAGTGGTGGTGTTACTAAATTTATGTAGGTTGGAAATTATTACAAAATTTCCATCCTTACATTTCCCTCCTTCTCCGAGGAAAATTTATTTGCCACTATCTGCCTGCATGATTTCTGTGCCGTTTCTTTGGGCTCTTGAATATTTTGAAAAATTTATCTTGGTGTATACTAACAAGATCATAGTCCTTCTGCTGAAGTACACCTAAGTTATTCATCTGCTTCTGCAGGTTTTGGGTGCTGAATGGTTTTGGAATTCCTAGACTTACATAGTTCCTGTACTTGTATCAGAGGATTGTCTAGCTTATCTTTCGGACGTGTGGAATCATTTTTTTCTTCTTCTGGCTGTGGCTTTCGTTGACTATCGTGGTTAATTGAAACGTGTTGCAATGATTGTGTCGGACTTGGGGTTCCTTGAGTCAATCGAACTCGTCTGGTATGATCTTTGATTACTGTAACCTTTTGTTGACCTTGTTGTGTTTCAATATCTTGAACTTGATGTTGTTCTACGTATCCTTGTGTATCTTGAATTTTAACTTGTGTTATATGGTGATTCCTCGTTGGATTGATTCTTTTTGGTTGATTAACTACCTGTGAATTTTTCTTGCTAGGACTTGGATCTTTGTGCCGTTGAATCTTTTGTTTTTGCGCTTTGATTACGCTTGGTTCTTTCTTTCGTTGTACTTTCTGTGTTTGAACTTGTAATATTTGATGATTTGGGGTGACTTGCTGTTGTTTAGATACTTCGAAATTTTCTTTGATAAATATTGGTTTTAACTGGTTTTGTAGTTCTTGTATTTCAAATGATACTATTTCACGGTTTGGTGTGACTCGCTGTTGTATAGATACTTTGGGATTTTGCTTGTTGGGTCTTGAATCTTGCTGTGGTTTGCACGCTTGGATTTGGAGCATACGTTTAAATTCTGTGGCTTGGTCCTGATTGAACGATTTTAAGTTTTCTTTGAACGATGTGACATGTTGCGGTGTTTGGTGTACTGATACTTGCTTCGTTTGACTATGAAATATTTCCTGATCTGGTGTAACTCGTGCTGGCTTAAATACTTCGGGATTCTTCTTTGTGAGTTTTGGGTTTACTTGTCGTTGTGTTTCTTCTATCTGTGAATTTCCTCTGATGGGCCTAATATTTTGTGATTCTTGCTTTGGTTCGCATGGTTGGATTTGCAGCATTTGTTGAACTTCTGTGACTTGGTTTCGATTGAATGGTTTTAGATTTCCTCTAACTGGCATGGCATGTTGGATATTCTGCTGAGTTAATACTTGGTACATTTGATTTTGAAATATATCTTGATCTTGTATGATTCGTGCTGTTACTTGCTTAGCTGTCGGCTGGTTGCGTTGCTGATTACTTCTCTGCTGGTTGAGGATAGGTGAATCGGAATTTGAACTGGGAATAAGTTTGTCCTGTATCGGCGTAGTAGGTATGCGTCTCACTGTATTTTCCAATACCATTATTTGTGGATGTTCAACTTCTATGCGACCAACTATCACTTCCTGTCGAACACTGCCTCGACTCACTTTATCCTGTTCTGCGCGAAGTTCTTCGAAGTCATCTGCTAGTGTTGCTAATTCTGTTAAGCTCGAAAAGTCTAGACGTTTGATGTACATTTGGTACTCTGTGCGCATATTTCGGTATATTCGCTCCAATTGCGAATCTTGGTTCATGCCTGTGTGTCGCATAAGATATTTGATTTCCAGTACATAATCTTTAAAATTTTCTTGTTCCTTCTGAACTCGTGCTCGCACCTCGTCTTCTAATCTTTCGAAATACCTATATGAAAGGAAAAATCTTAGAAAGTCCATCTTGAAGCTTGACCAAAGGTTCCAATGCTTATTGTTTTTGCGATACCACATCAGTGCTTTGTCTTCAAGCAGTATGGGCATCATCCTGGGAACTAAATTCACGTTGATGTCGTCAAGGTCTGCTACCTCTTCTATGCTTTCCACAAAATATATTGGATCTATTCCTCCATTGTACTTTACAGACCATTTTCGTATCCGCTCGACGCTTTGAGCATACGATAAGGCCATGATGTGCTGCTTATGCGAACGTCTTGTATGTTTCTCTGTTAAACTGGCTTGAATTGAACTATGAGCGAGAGTATCCAGATTTTATCTTATAATCATGTTTGCCTGTGCCATTGCAACGTGGATATTACTTTGTTTTAATTTTGAGAAGTCTGTCTGTCCCTGCTCGGGCGCCAATTGTAACGACACGGATTCTCCGTTTCGTTATATCCTTTGCCGGGGTAACCTCAGCCCCTTCCAGGAGTCGTTTACAATAAATTTTTATTTGCAAAAACAGGACTTCTCAAATAAAAGATTGTGGTTATAGTTTCAGAACAATTTATTTATAAAAAAAAATTCAATGACGTATAAAAAGTATTTAAATGTGATAATTATTATTATTATTAATGGAAAAAAATTTGTATTATGACTGGGACGGCACGTCAGTGGCAGTTGATACTTTGGAAAACTCTCAAGGGGATTACTTCCAATGACTGTTTCGGAGGGATTCTAAATGGTCTATTCTGGTCTTGTAGTTGGCTTCTATGTTCACCTGTTCGGATAATAAAATAAAAAAAAGAAAGATATTGAGGAATATATGTTTGATTTATATAATACACATATAATGGTGTCCAAGCGCGTTGACTTAAAACCGCCTTACGCTCGTAAACGATTATATATATACTTTTGTATTAGTTATACACATTGACTTAACACCGCCTCTGTGTCAGATAATATTTTATTGTATTATTTTATTAGTTGACATATAATGCCACTTAGTGATCATACAAGCACGCTAGACGTAACATGATCATCTTCACACGCCACTGTGCGAGGTTGATAAGCATTATGTGTATTTTCTTTTATCGTGTGTTCGTTGTGAGTTGCAGCAATAGGCAAGCCGCTGCGACAATTCCGTTGTTCTCACAGGTGCAATATGAGTTGGCGCATGGCATAAGTGATAGCACATTTAATTCATCAAATTTGTGAAGCAAGTTGGTATATGGCAAAATACATATACCAGCTTGCTGGCTGCACTAAATAAAATAAGTTTAGGTAATGCACATGTTTCCTACGTATGCCCTTGGCCTTGAATGTTCAAAATCCATCGGATAACAAATCGTGGGAACTAGGTGCATTTCCTCTTTTACCATAAGCTTAGCTTTAATAATTTTGTATAAAAGCAGAACATTTCTAAATAAAATTCAATTCAATTTAAACACCTGAAGTCATACAAGAGTTTTCTTTTGGTTTAAGTGCCTAATAGAACCTTGATCAAAGTCGGTTTATGTGCCGAATTTGAAAATAAATTAATAAATAATTAATTAAATAAACATATATATATATGTTAATATATATATCTGTATATACAATACGTAACTGGTTCATGTGCCGGATTGCGTAAGTGAATGCTAAGCTGGTTAATGTGCCGGATTAGCTAAATCCGTATCAGACTAGATACGGATGAAAACATAACGTGTAAACGCTAAGCTGGTTTATGTGCCGGATTGGCTAAAAGCTGTATCAAACTAGGTACAGTGCATAACAGCTGCTTTGGGCAGCGAAGTGGGCTTGGGGGTTGCGGCTTTTGCCGCAGAGGCAAATGAGACTCCAGGTCTCACAAACTTCGTTGGGGCCCTCAGGTCGATAGACATAAGGGGGGGATTTTTTGCGTACGAGTCTTACAGGCGCGAAGAGAACGCAGCTCCTTAAATTTGGAGCAGCGGTAGTTGGCCGGATGACCAGTCTGACCACAATTACAGCACTTGGGAATAGTGGCTGCAAATTGCTTTGATTACACTTTGTGAAGCGCGCGGGGGGAGAAAACTTGGAGACCTTCGAAAAGGTGAACTCAGGTAAGTCCGTCGCCAACGTCGACTTTAAGTCATCCTCATCATAGGATGAGGGGAAGTTCTTAAGGAGGACAGGAGTGATTCGATCCTCTGAGGGGATAGAGGCAAAACTGTTAACTTTCTGCTCACGGTGCAGAAAACTGATGTTGTAAAAGGTAACCTTACTCTTAGTAAGAATACGCGTGGTTGTGCTATTTACGCATTTAAACTCATGAACAGCATTAGGAAAAGCGGATTTTATTGCGGAGCCAAGCTCCTTGACATTGACGCCACGGGCCGTAATGGCAGGTGGCATCGAAGACTTAGTGGCCGAAGCCAAGGGAACAGTAGAAGGAACGGAGGGATTGGGTCCCACAGGGACCTTGGGAGCTAAGGAAGGTTTGGGGATGGGATTAGCGCTAGACAAAGATTTGGGTCTTGGCGCTGGCTTGGAGAGACTAGAAATGCTACAGACAGTAGCTGTGGAGGTGGAAGGGGGTACAGTAACTGCGGCTAGGGAAGAAGAGGAGGACTTTGGTGGGTTGCCCGTGAGCAACGACAGTTTAGTAGCAAGGACGGTATTCTCAGCACGAAGCCGGGCGTTGTCAGCCTTAAGGGCTGCAACGGATTTTAAAACTGACTCAAGTTGCTCATCAACATCATCAACCAGCTTATATTGGGAAATTATTAGAAGTATATAAATTACATTTAACTTTAAAGCTTCTGTTATGTAGATACGATTCTAAAACTGAGTGGATATTTGAAGGTAATGAACAGCGTATCTTATATAGGACCTAATTATGCCATAATTTGTTAAAAGCTTATTTAACATCGAGAAATACCGCGGAGCAATATTCCCTGAGCTCATATGCATGTCTTATTTCATTC